>NW_028292576.1:8582323-8882323 GCF_029948245.1 Actinia tenebrosa | reverse complement strand
TGGATATATCATTCTATTTCTTGTCACCTCAGTTTACTTTGCTCTGAGTGGAGTTTTTGTTTTGAAAATCAAAAAAGCCAAGTAGATCTAGTTACACTTCATTTTGCAAATTATCTAGGAACATAATCATTCACAAATAAAGGTCCAAACCTTTGAAAATAAGCCCTAGAATTGCATGCTCAATGTACCTTTGGTGTAAAAAAAATTTGCTGGGGCAATTTTCATATGGCATTTTGTGTCTCAAAATACAATATAGTGGGACCTAGTATAGTGTTGCAATTGTCTGTGGAATAAAGGATATTTTAGTGTTCTTACACAAGTAAAAAAAATAAATCTGGCACTCTCAATGGTCACAATTTATGTCTTGTGCTGTTATATTAACCTACAGGTGATGGTCATTTTTTGATGTGTGCCATTTGAAGAGATAAATAAAATTTGAAAAAAACAACAAAACAAAACTCTTTCTCCATTATTTATTAAATTCACTTGTGTTAAAAATGCTAAAACAATTAGTCAACTTAGGCACAAAATTAAATATACTCTAGAGATGAATGGATGAATAAGTGTTATGAAAGTTGCTGGCAACAAAAAGAAAATTGGTTAAATTTTGAACAAAATGGGTAGCTATTAGGCAAGTCATAAAACAGTAAAATATATATATTATTAAATATATAGGGGTTGAACACTGTTCATTTGACACTTTTATCATGGTCACTTAATTTATTATTTATAAAATGTAATTCATTGTTACTTTACACAGACAGGTAACTTAATACTCTCTTTTTGGTTAGTAATGTATTATAATTATGAAAACAGTTATATTCAATAACTATTAATAATAATTATTAATGATAAGTTATTTACATCTCAAAGTTTAATTTCAATGCTTTATTTTCTTGAATATTTTAACTTTGAGGGCAAGAGAAATTTTGTTATGGTTACATGTTTTAATATATTCCAGATTGTAAAATCTAGCATGTTTTAGAATCACTCAATAAATGAAAGAAAACTGTGTTTATGAGTATGAGTATGTGACCGTTAAACAAAGAAATGATAACTCAAGTAATGATGAGAGGTCTGAAATGGAAGTCTATTATGAATTCAATGCATACCCTTATAAACAATACAATAATATTGGTAATATAATTGGTTTTTTTTTTTAATTACCTACCCATTTATCTTTAGTTTGTACAAAATTAACTACTTCTCTTCGCTTTCCTTTGCAAATCCATCGTCTTCCATTTTGAGCCACTCATTGCATTACAGCTCATTCCTGTGTGATACTCTGTCCAATAAAGTAGAATGCAGCTTTTTGACCTTTTTTAAATACAAACCAAAGAAAAAACTTTAGCTTCCTTCAAAAAACTTTCACATTTTATCAATACAATTACTCTGACACAATTCCTCTGAGCTTATCAAAATATGAACTACTAACAGACCTAATTAGAATTTAGTGTGAGAAAACCCACATCAAGGGAGGGGCTAGTATTACAGAGATCATTGAAAAAGGTACATTGTTCAAATAATACTCACATATCTTCCATGTTCTTTTGCTTTTTTGATTGCATTTTTGTGAGTTTGATGGTCAACTTTTTCTCCTGCTTTTAACATCCTTTCTGTTTTTTCAACCTGCTTTTTGAAATGCTCATGTTTGCTTATTTTGTGGTCGAAATGTTTTAGCTCATCCTGAAAAAAAGTGCATAAATTATGAATTACAAAGGGAAAATCAAATTACTTGTGTATTATTCACAAAATTAGTTTGATGACCTTTGAATGATTGTGCGTCCATGCAGTTCCTTCGTATGTATTTAAAGATTAAGCTTCATTTTCTCTA
This sequence comes from Actinia tenebrosa, assembly GCF_029948245.1. Lineage (NCBI taxonomy): Eukaryota > Metazoa > Cnidaria > Anthozoa > Actiniaria > Actiniidae > Actinia > Actinia tenebrosa. Next base: position 8,880,489 of record NW_028292576.1, on the reverse strand, counting down.
AACCCTAGTTCTCACTTAAGCAACACAAACATACACAACTCCATGTTCCCACTATGAAAAGAAGCTGCACAATGGCAAATGCGAGTTCAAGAGAATGGAAGATTTTATTTCTCTTCCATTGACATTTGCTTGCATAGTCTTGTATCCCTATTGAGCAACATCTACTGTATCTGTAATAACCCTTATGTACCTGTGGCTGGGTAGCCTGTATATCCGGGTCCTGCAAGGGGACTGGGGTGGCCACGAGGGCTGTCTGGTGTGAGAGAGGTGTGAAGAGCCGCCATGTTCTAATATTGTTGATAAGTGTTTATGTAAAAAAAATAATGTTTGTGGAAATACCTCGGGCCACATACCTTAATAGACTGCAGTTCAAATTCACTAAAGTTTTTTTCAAGAGCTCTTTCCCATAGTTCAACAACTCTATAGTCTTTAAACTGTGATTTGTCCTTTTCCCCTGTAATCTTTTCTTTAAGTTCTGCATAATGTTTATTCATTTCACTGTATTTATCCTTCAGCTCATCTTTTAGTTTATCTATCTGGTTTTCATTCATTCGTTCATGTATGTTGATAGAGTTGTCAGAGATATCATGCTGTTCTTGGAGAATTTTCAACAACATGTTATACTCCTCAATTTTTCCTTGGTGATGTTTAAATTCTGTTTTGAGATCATCCATTTCTTCGTTATCAAATTTACCTAGTGTATGGAAATAAAGAGAAAATATTGTGTCAGAGAATTAAGAGTCAAAGGTGAGCTTAGAGATTTCTATATAAGCCCCTTGCCTTTACTGATCTTAATAGAACACAGGATGTAAATCTACAAGTAAAGGGAGTGGCAGACAGGGTTTGAGAGCTATTTCTATACAACCCCCTCCACTTAATCCCCTTCACCAGTGGTCATCTAGTCCTAACTGATTGTGTTAGATCATAGAAGGAATATATCTACACCTATTAGCGATTATAAAAATAAATAGCAAACAGTGGTGAAGGGCTTGCAAGGAATAAGAAGACATATAATAGATTTCTGTTGATCATGACCTATTGTGATTGCTGAGAAACCCAACCCCCCCCCCCCCCCCCCCCCCCGTCCTGACAGCTACTCTCCTTCAGGGCCCCCTACCCCTCCTCCACCTCTCTTAGGTATATGTACCTTGTTTTTCAGCAACATCCCAAAGCTGATGAAGTTTTTTATTGTTAAACATCCCTTCTTCTCGAACAGTGTTATCCTCAACTCCAGGTTCTGACAACTTTTGATGCCCTTCAACCAAATGTCCAAAAGCATATTTATCTAAAATTTGAAACAGATTTCTTCGTAGCTTTGCTTCTTGTTCACCACTAGCATCTCCACCATGTGCTTTAAGTTCTTTCCATTTGAGTTCTTTAGCATCTTGCTGGGTCAAAGCATGCTTCAAGCTTTCGAGCTTTTGTGTTGACATTTTGCTTCGTACTTTCTGCCAAATAATATTGAGTTTATGCATACGAAAAGGCTTGTCGTCTTGTCGTGCAAAGCTAACATCATTAAATATGAATAAAAATAAGATAGCTAAGACCGTCCTGATAAAATGAACCATTGTAGAAAAGGATAAAATCAATATTTTTTCTCCAAGAACGACCGAAATCTTCACTGCACGTTTCCAAAAATTTCTTTTACTAACTAGTTACCAAGCTTCTTGATGAGCAACTCGTTTCAGGTTCTCACGAAAAAAGCACCACAGGAAACCAAAAATTTAACCACGCCGCAGCGCCTATACAGCAAAAATTTTAGAAAAAAACTATATGACTGGAAGAGTTATTAATCTTCTATTTGAAAATACAAAATAATTGATTGACTGACTGACTGACTGCTTGACCGATTGATCGATCGGTCAATCAGTCAGCCCGGGAGGGGGGAGGGGGGTACTCCCCTATATTCGCTATACGGGTACGTGCCGCCAAACAGGGTATGGTTTTCAGCGATTCTACTCTGGAACAGGGTATATAAAATCGCGCTGGCTCTGGGACAGGGTATATGAAATCACGCTCTCTCCTCTCTGGAACAGGGTATCCATTTTCGCAATACCGGACCAGGGTATGATTTCCAGCGATCTTGCTCTTGTACAGGGTATGAATTTCAGCGATTTTACTCTGGAACAGAGTCAGGGTTCAGTGGGCTCAGCGGCTCATCCCTACCCTAAACGGGCAGAAGTACCCCCCCCCCCCCCCCGGTCAGTCAGTCAATGAAAAATAATTGTAAACGCCACCAACGACAAAAATGCTGATACGATGGATCACTATGAGATCTGACTGGATATAAGAAATTAAGCAATTTAAAAAAAATTGGAAATCTAGTGCACCGTAGATTAAAATGTGTTTAGTAAAACGATATTTTGGCAAGCCATTACTTGCCTTCTTCTGGTTTTATTTTTAAGTAAGTCAATATCAGTTTTTTGGTAATCATGCAATGGGGATCTTATGAAATTGGACACAACATGCCAGATTAACTAGAAAAAAAGACAAACAGACCCGACATGAAGGCAGCTGAATATAATCCCCTAAATAGTGCCTGAAGCTTTGCAGCTGTAATTATAAGTAAATGGGAAAGTGTACATGAAAGTTACAGCTGCAGACTTTTAGTTCCCAGTACGTGGTTCAAAAACTGTTCTATATGGGTGACATATTCAAGATATGAGTGGCGGATCGAATAGCGTACACTACTACAGAAATCTGCTCCTTTACGCTTTCCCAAGTAGAAGTTTTCTGATCCGCGCGGTACATAGCTTCTGCAATACCCCCGTACCAACTTGAATACACGTTGATACTAGGCGTCAGTATCACGTGTCTGAAAGGAAAAAGGATACGTTAAGCGAATTGCGTAAGGTTATATAGGACTGTAAGTACAATATAAGGTCCAAGCATAGTCTTACCTCTGGAGAGGTTTCTCAGGGATGATGGTATTTTGGTCAATGAATGCTTTTTCTAGAGCAATCAACCTTTCGTTGATTCTTGACACTGCCAGATTGCTTAAAAAATTAGATGATCAAAGATCACTCAGGGCTACAAAGGATATGATTAATATGGAGGAGAAGGCGAGTAAGGGAACTGTAAATTGAAAACCAAGGAAAATCATATTAATTATGATTTTATTCCGGTTTATTTTCGAGAGGTTAGGGCTGGTGAAACTCCTAAGACTGATATCGTCAAATGATTCGTAAAGACTTTGGACTCTTAACTTGATTTGACATTTGCAACAACCCTGATGGCGCACAACTGGCACACAAGCTTGCACGCGCATGCAAGTTCTAGAGTGCTTACCATTTACCCGGAAAAACCGGAAATACCGGTCGGAAAACAAATGGAATGTGTCATTCCGATCGGAAGAGTTCCGGAAAACTCGGTCTTCAGATTGAGGTAGTTATTGCTTTTCCTTCTCTTTAAGATTCTTTCGGTAAAGGCGTGTACAAGTTGTCGGGAATCAAAGTTTCCCGCACTTTTCTTGCTATTAGCAAAAAATCCAAACAGTTGGATTAGATTAAATGGAAAGCACCCCTAGTCTAACTGAACAGCCTATGACATAAGTTACGCGATAAGTTTTGTTTGCTTACTCATTTTTGTCCACTTCCTCGGTCACCTTTTTGAATTTCTTAGCGGCAATTGTGAAGTTAGTGATGGCTGAATGTACATACTCTACAAGTAAAACGCAAGATGTAAAAATTTGCGCAGAAAGAAAGGACATTTCCCGCGTAAGTTTACACCTGCTGTAAACCGAAAGGATGGAGTGAACATCATGGCATGCTCTTCAACTTGTATATTAAACAAGAACATGCAGGGGCGGATCCAGGTGGGTGCACTTCAGGACGTTGGTTATGTTTCTTAAAGTGGAATAGAAAAAAATAAATTGTTTAATATTTTTTCCAAGTACCGTAGTGTCATACGCGAAATTCGGTCAAGCTCCACCACACTGGACCCGCCCCCGAAGGAATAGTAAATGCTAATTTCACCAGTGATATGATACAAACCCATTGTAACACCATTTGCTGCCATTTTGAGTTTGTATTTCTTTTCAAACACTCTTGTGTAGTAAGATAACCTGCTGGCATAGTTCGTAACGTTTAGCGGCACCACGATAGAGTCGGCGAAGTTGAAAGCTAATTGCGTCCACACCCGCGTGGTCACTTGATGGTATTTGAATTGAGGGTCTATTAGAGTGGACATCATTTTAAAGTTGTCATAAATAGTATGGTACAGGGGATTACCACTTGTCTCCTAACATAAACAAAGACGATACAAGCATTAATGGATTGTATATATAACAATATAAGGTAAGAAATATGGCGTAATTTGGCAACTTACTCTGTCATAAGTATACCGTATGTCGACACATGGAATGCCAAGACGTTGATAGAAAACAGCGTAGTCGCTGCCAGCGCGAATAGACTGTAGTCTGGGAAAAAATGTAGAAACCAAGCTTATGTTTGCAAGATTATGCACTGATTACCGCATAAAACACACCCATGTTTTGCATGCATAAAACTACACTCTGCTCTGTTGATTGCAATTTAATATTATAAGCAATCTATATAAGTTATTTGATAAGCTGCGGTGACACCCCTTGCTACGATTGGTTCCGTTACCGGTACGGTAATATTTTTTCCCCATAATCATAGAAATACGAGAAATTGCTTGAATGAATAGGTGCTCGGAGACAAGAAATTTATTAGAAGGGATAGACTTACATCGGTAGTTTCTTGTTGTAGTTCGGAAGTTTGCGTCTCCATTCATCAAATACGGTCTCGTTTCCGTATGGACTGGGAACCTAAGAGGAAGTTGTATTGAAATCACCCTCACGATAACAGGTACTGTTCGTGCACTGGAATATTTCAGGACCCTATATAGATCTACCCATGTCAAATACTCCATTTTCAAATACCACAGCTCAAGTTTTGGCTGACAAAAATATTAATGTTAGCTAATGTTAACCATTTGACCTACCTTCTTAGCCGCATCAAATAGAGCATAGGCCATTAAAGGCATTGACTTTGCCCTGAATGAATAGTTTCCTATAGTAAGAGATGATATTATTAGGCAATAGAAAACTAAGAGAAATAGAATGCTAAATTGAGGGAACACTAAAACATTCTCACCATCTACAGACATATCTACATTTAGATAGGCAACCACGCGGCGATATAGGAGCTTGGCATAATCCTAAAAAAAATGAAATGAAAGATAATCCGAAGCAGGAATTCGCTTTAATGATCAATATTTCAGTAAAAAAACGATAATTGGATGGAAAAGACTATATGTATTTCCATTCAATTAATAAGACGTCATCAGGCATAATTAATAATAGTATGATCAGTGTTAGCCAGTATAAAATAGCTGTTGACTTGAATTGCAAAAACTTTTTTTCAAGATAGCACACTAAATATAACCAAGATTTATTTATAATGTACGAACCTCCAACCATTCCGATGAACCCATTAATTGCGGTTCCTCTGCTCCCCAGCTGCAGAACACGATTGATCTTCGCGGTTTCCATCCTATTAACAATTCATTTCAATATGAGCAATTTTCTTTACGTAGGCTTTAAAGCAGTGTTCATCGGTACAAACAAACCTTTTTTGATCAAATTGCTCATCACCCTAGAGGTCTCCATCATGGCTGCTGTCCCACTGGATGGATCAGCAGCTCCATAGACCCATGCGTCTCTGTGGTTACCAACTAGTACAAGGTGATCTAATCGTAGCAAAAATATACGCAGTTTTAAATAGTAGGTGTTGTTAGTGGCAATAGGCGATGATAGTGCCGTTAAGAAATTTAAATTATGCAATCATGAGCAGTATTCTGGCCAGCGGTACAGCAAAGAATCAAAAAAATCAAGATACATTGTGGTCCAGCTTCATATAAGCCGCACCCTTGGCTAACAAAAGATGCTTGTACAGTAGCCCTCGGCTAGACCATAATACCGTAAGTGCATTGAGGAACCCTTTTAAAGATACAGCTCATCTGAATTTGCATAGACTTGTACTGTTATCCCAGTTCTATTATATTCTGCTGCTATCTTACCGGGTTCAACTGTTCCCCTTATGGTACCAATAACGTTATAAATATCCTTTTGTTGTAGAACCGTACTGACGTTAAGAGTCACCTCTCTGCAATCGAGAAGAAGAAAAAGAAAAAAGGATTTTTTTTTGTATAGAGCTAATTCAGCCACATGACGGCTGCAAAATCCTATTAACCGATCGACTGAACGAAAAAGTAAGTAAAAATTTTAAATGAGGTAAGAAGATCTTGCCTTGTATCATTTGGATGCATTTGAACTCCATACTTAAAGCCGAGTCCACCTTGCCAGGTTTTGAGAGTTATGCTACCATTTTCTGTGAGCATTCTACAACAAACAGCATATGATTAGTAGATTCGGTTGAAGAATTTCAAACTTGAAGAAATGGTTTTGCATGGCTTAGACTATGGTTACGAAAGGGTGCTGAAGATATAGAGTAGGGTACTGAAGATATAGAAATTACCTTAGTAATGGAGCCGCATCTTTATAGGACATTGGGTGGACTGGAATTTGGGGTAAACCCTTCTTTGCTTCATCAAGAGGAAGACGATAAATTCCATCTAAAAATGTAATACGTGGCTATGATTAAGACGTAAATGTAGATGTTTCTTGGACTTGACATGTCACCGGCACAGGTCACTGCACCGTTATCTTTTCACACTCATAATAGGACAATCTGCCAAATAAGCACCCACCGAAGAGATACCTCAAACACAACCGATTGCACTATAAATTTTATTAATATAGTTGTAATAATAATAATAATAATAATAATATTGTAGAATATTAATTGGTCTTCCATGCATTCGATAAGGACATTGGATATTACTTTATATTATGCTTACCTACAGCTGGATAGCCTGGTGTTAATGGGTCACCTCTAACGCTCGAATACTTGAGAGTGCCTCTTTGGACAGCATTGTTAGGTAGCCAATTATACTCCGGGTATACCTTGTCTATGCCTTGTTTAGCATAATTTTGAGGATCCATATAAATTATAAGGCCCTTTGCTCCAGCTTTGTGGGCTCGCCCATGCTATTTAATCAACAAGACAACAAAGAATGTGACTTTATGAAAGATGGCAGTATAGACAGCAGTTATGTCAAAACCCTGACGCACTTTGCAGCCAAATAGTTGTCAGTTATTTGTATGAATATGTTTTGCTTTGTCTTGTGGCTATTTTTGTGATATACATTTTTCTGCTTTTTTCAATAAGAGTAACACGTGTTCCTTTTTTACGGTAGTGCAGAAAGCGGAAATCGTGGAAGTTCTTTGTATAGATGGAATCAAACCCACCAAACCCCATGTCCCCAAACGCCCAATATAAACAGGTCAACAAAGGAGAAAAAAAGTAAAGTGCTTACCTTGAAGACTCTAGATGTTTTTCCAAACCGCGCGATCAAAATCTTGTCCTTACAGCTGATATTGTGTTTAGCAAGACGTGCGAAATCACTAACTCTTGCGTAATTAACAAATAGTAATTTCCCCTTTAGTAAAAATAAAACAAATTTAATTAAAGAAGTAGATTGGTTTTGCCTATGATCAGCATATGATATGAAGTAAACAAAAACCCAATCGAGTTTTCTGGTTTATGACGTTTTTGCCTCTGTGGTAACAAGCTGTTGCCCTTGGCCCCTATTATCGCATCGCCTAACACTGACAGGAAACTCCATCAACACAACCTACTGTACTACTTATTTTATACGCCAAGGGCATACCAGATATATATTTTATACATTAGATGCACACAATCTTGGAGGGTAATATCTCAAAGTCCGTCCCGTGTCTGCCATACATAGCATTTGTATTTCGTCGATCCAGGAATCACTGAGGAAATAAACTACTGAGCCGGAATCTAACTAGCCTAGCGAATTTTATCGTTCTTTATGTACCCGATAACATGTCATACTGCATCTTTTTAATAATCCTACAGGGTTTTCTTCGCTTCTTGCAACGTAGGATCAGAACAGGGGAAGCACATTTGATATCACTGATATCTGTGGTCTTTTTGCTAGAAGGAATAAGTTTTACATTGGTTCACCATTAGATCATGATAAGTTGGTAGCAGGGAACAATGTACGCTTTACTTAGAAAATTTACTATAATCATACTAAAAAGTTACCTTAACACTCCCAGCGGGAGAATAGGCACTGAATGGTGGGAATACCCTGGAGTCGTTATAAGCCGGATCGTTGTTAACATCTGGGGGTAAGGTTTTGTAGAGTTCAGTGCCATTTTCTGCATTTATGGCCACCACTCCAGCCTTTTCCGGAAAAGATAGAAGAACCTGATACTTCTTGAGCTCCACATTGTCGAACCCATATTCTAACCATTTATTCTTGATGTGCAAGGCTTGATCATATGTTTCTTTAGAACCAGGAGTGTGAGGTATACTGGTAAAATATCTATTGGATTTTAATTTGTATTAGTCATACTCATAGTGGTGAGTTTTTTTTTAAATGTTTGATACTAAGTGATAAGCTGCTAACTGGTCATGATTTCAATATAACTACTGAGGACAAAATATTTACAAGCAGATTACATGTAAGCTAAGGACCGGGTAAGGAGGATTAGGGGTTCACGCCATCGTAATTTTTAAGATTGGGGTCTGCAACTCAATCATAATAATAGGCTAAAATGGTTTATGACCAACACAATATTTCCATGAGGTTGGAGCTGAGAATAATCATGTCATATAAACAAACGGCTTTCGGATCGATGCTAGTGTCGTCTGTTTTCTCTTCTGAATTTTCAGGGCAGTTTAATAGTTAATTACAAACAGAGGTAGCTACGGGTTAAATGATGATAACACTTATCGTACTCGAGTATAACTTGCAGATTGTTTTTTTGATTTACCTCAAGGATTCTCTTAGGTTAGAGGATGACACTTGCTCTACTGCTTCTTTGTGGAGAAGCTGCTTCTCTGTTTCCGAAGTCACTTTCGATGAGGTGCTGGCAGTTTTCTCAACAAGCTCGTTTCTTCTATAAACAGCACGTCCAATAACATAGCCAACAGCAATCGAAACACCAACAAGTAGTATCACAACGATTGCGATTGCAAAAAGGTAACGTCCTTTAATATTCTTCATGTTCTCATGTTTTAACTCGATCTAAAAGTGTTATTCCGGCGGGAGTGAAAAAAGACTGACTATCCTGATGTAAAGCTACTGATAGGGAATTTGATACTTAAAATAACAATGTACAGTGACAGCTCCGACAGCTCAAAAGTCGTAAGGTCGACCTTACAATAATAACTAATAATAATAATAATAAGAGCCCCTATGGATACCAGCCACTTTCATATTTAACTAATCAAAACCACCTGAGATCTTTTAATTCAGTTAAAAATAATAATAAATAAATAAATAAGTAAAAAAAGACAAGCACTGAGGAAACATTTGATCGTCTATCAAAATAATCAACTGATTTGCTTGGTTGCGTATGAATCATATAGCCTGCATCACATCCCGATGTCAATGGCATGGGGTAAAACATGGACTGGACTCTTGGACTCTTGGACCCTGGACTCTTGGACTATTCTTTGTACCCATGTTTGAACCATTATATTTCTTATAACTATTGGTCATTATATTCATTAGTCTTTTTTTTAATCACTTGTAAGGTTTTTATTTTGCTGCCATATGGCCGCGTTCGAATCAATTTATTTGCCTGCATACCGAGCTTGCTTTTATCTCCCATGTAAAATGATACTTAACTTGATTTGACAGATTTGTAAAGTAACTCTAGCTGAAAAAACAGATATAATGGGCATAAAAACATTGCTTCGAAAATGGACTACCATTCTTCACGGTCATAAAATAATGTGTCTTTTACAACAGAATCCTCAGCACTACTGCAACCACGGATCTTCAAGTCTTCTATATGCTATCTAGATGGCTATACAGAGACCACACAGAGTATAGATAAGCGAAATTGTTATGGAACGACTTCTAAATCAAGCTTCGAATGAGCGCAAATCAAAGTAACATTTTCAAATGAAAGGCTATGACCAATAGTTATAAGAAATATAATGGTTCAAACATGGATCCAAAGAATAGTCCAAGAGTCCAGGGTCCAAGAGTCCAAGAGTCCAGTCCATATTTTACCCTATGCCCGATGTCAATACCCTAGATGTGACCATAATTAGAGGGATATGGTTAGGAAAGCCGGCAAACTTCAAAGGACAAACTCTTTGTTTGACTTTATGGGCTATCACCTGACATTAATTGACAGTGCATAGTCGAGATATAAGGGCACTGTCAGTCTCATGGCCACAAGCCTATTGAGGTTTTGGACCATAACGTAGTGATGCAAAGCTTCCATTAGATGATCGCATGATTTTTTTTTTCTATTTGTTTGGTCCCCCCCCCCCCCCCCCCCCCCCCATACCGCTAGGAACAAAAATTAGACTACGGTTAACTGCATCAAGTTTTTAAAATATGAAAATTGTTTAATAAAACAGTCACTCGTTCGATGTAAAAGAAGCAGAAATATAAAGTTCATAAATGTGTCTGTTTGCATAAACAAACCAAAATCTTGGCTAGGAACTAACAACCGGTTCAGGCCTAATATTAATGGTTACTTATTTATTATTCGTCGCATTCTCCGAACCCAAAAAGAGCATCTGTGTCGAACCAATCTAAAATATCATCTCCCGTCGTTTTCTTTTTGATAATAGGCTTGATTTCTTTTATTTTGCTTTTGAATGGGGCGTTCTTCTTCTTCTCTGTTGACGTTTTTCGCTGTGGGATATTCAAATAAGATAACTTAACAACCAATAAAGGTGAAGACTGGCAAAAAAAGTCGAAATTGCCGCATTGAGCTGTTAACGTGGCGCCGGAAATGTAATATGAGTATCATCCTATATTTTTATTTCTTTTTTTAATAAGAAAAGCATCTTTTAACCAAAAAATCTAAAAAATGATATCTTTACTTTGAAAAGGAAATGAATCATCTCCCAGTTCAAAACAAATTTGACATTTTGATAGACTTGGCATGGACGTTTGGTTATTTAGTGTCTATATACTCCTTCCAATCAAAAATTTACACTTACACCAGCAGGTGTTTTAGCCAGCAACGTTTCTGTATTCTTTATGTCAGGGAAAAGATCTTTAAACTTTGTCAGCTCATCTGTATCCTCCTTGCTCATTTTCATCTTAAATAGAAATAAAAACATACTTATTAAAGTGCAATCTAGACAACACTGATTGCAAAAATTAAGCACGAAAAAGGTACGTACCTTTTTTGGTTTCCTCACTGGCTTTCCTCTTGGCACGGGTTTTAGTGGCTTGGTTTCATTTACAACAAGCTGCTGTGTTTTAGAAACAGTCTTATTCTCGTCCTCTTTCCAAGATGCTGGTTTGGGAGAATGACGCACATTCGGTTTGCTTACATGAGATGGAACTTTCCTATCATCCACATTAACTTCTTTGTCGTCAGTCACCTTATTTTAAGCGGGGAAAAATGCACGAAAATGGATCATATTGCATATTTTCGTATTGAATTTAATAATTATTGTAAAAAACAGTGAGAATCGTTTTTACGCTGCTCATCAATTTGTTTTGCATTTACCTCCTTATTGGTTTTGGGCAAGCATTCTTCGTCATCAGATGAAGATATTGATACAGCCACATCTGATTCGGCAAATACAACTCGCCTTTTCTTGGAACCACCTGACTGGTCTTTTAAAATGCTTCGTACAATAGTTGGGGTCCTAATACCCTTGGGTGTCGTCATTGCACTTGTTTGGGGTGTCCAGAACCCTTCTGTAGTCCCTGCAAGTTTCTTTGATACTTCAGGTGTTTCTGGAACCTTCATTGAAATATAAAATAGCTTTGGTTGTTAAAACAAGTAAAGCGGGAAAAAACCTGTTTTTAGCGATATGATTCACGAAGTTCCTTTGCCCTTGGCCATAGCAAATAAAAATTAGAAATAAAGATAAAAGAAAATAATAACAAAATTGTCAATAAAGTTAAAATTTTGGTAGGGGCAATTAATTTCTTGGAACTAAAAAAGATTTTTAAAAACTTTTTTTAAATGCGGTTTAAAATTGCATCAACAAGCTCTTAAACCTAGGTTGCATGTCACAAATAACAAACCGTCGGAGCATAGGTCATTATGCTGTTAATTTACCTGATGTTCTGTTCCCTTTCGAGGCGTGCGTGGGCTTTTCATGTTTTCCTTGATGTGAGAATCAAATGCTCGAGTCAGCATTGAGAAATCAAGCAATTATCAATGTCATTGGATCTTGGTTTCGTATCATGGCATCATGACAAATGCACTAACCTTTTCGTCTGACAAGCGGTTTTGAAGAGAAAGAACAGTTCCTTGCTCTTTTTCTAAGGCTGAAGCCAGCTCTTTCTAATAATATAAATATGAATTATATAAAATACCGTAAAAAATGTGATCAAAAACTTAGATATAGAAATCGATTTTATAGCAATCTCTAGAATGTACCTGTTTTTCGGCTGCAGTTTCTAAGTGTTTTTGGAGTGAAGCAATCTTTTCTTTCATTTCTTTCATCTTTTTTTCTTGGACCTGAGTAGACTCCTCCTTATCCCCTTTCAGTTTTTGTCGCATTAGGTTTAGTTCCCGGTCTTTTTGGGCAACGATTCGTTCATTCTCCATCTGCGGGTAAGAAAGTTAATCATGCACCTGCTATTTTTAGGGATGGCATAAAAAAATACGTTGGGTAAATTACTACCCTATTAATGCCTTTATGGTTGTATTTTATATACCTTGTATTTTTCCAATGTCGAACAAAGTTCAGCCATTTGTTGCTCAAACGTCTTTTTTGCATCATCTTTATCTTTTACAGACTGATCTGACAACTCTTTTAACTTTACAGCCTTTTTAAGAAAAAGATTTATTCAAAGGTCGTGATTAATTTTGCAATGGCTAAATATGATTGTTCTGGCTTTACGACAAAATTACCGTACTTACTTCTTCTTCAAGGTAAATTGTTTTCTTTTCTTTTTCTTTTAACTCTTTCTTTAAGCTTTCAATCTGAATTTTAAAATGTTGCACAGTTGAATAGTAAGGCATATGTAAGCCAGTCAGCTAAAACTCAGTGAAATATTTATTCTAACCTTTTGCTCGAAGGATAATAGTGATTTGTTTGTTGCTTCTTGTTGGTCATTAGATTTTTTGAGCTATTGATAAAATACGCATTGAAAAATAATAATGAATATAAAGAATACACAAAAATAATAAAAACACGTATGCAAAAACTACAAGAACTAATGCAACCTGTGTTGTAAGATCTTTTATTTCTTCATTTTTGTTCTTCACTTGGTCCGACAGTGATGAGGCCTAAAAACAAACGAGGCTGTGAAAAACAGCCCTTAAGCTGTATGACTTTACATGCAAAAGATAAGAGGGATTGGCTTACCTGGTGCTCGAGTTTATCTGATTGTTTAGTCTGGGAAGTCATCTTACTCTTGAGACTCTTTACCTATAACATCCCAATTAAAGTATCAATGAGGCATGATAGTCATGATAGTACTGGGGGTGGGTTATGCGCAGAGACCTAGAAACTAGGCTGGCCCCTTTGGGTAGACATGCAGTATAGTCGTTTTATAGCACAATACCAGAAATTATAGCAATATATACAGAGAAAATTGCGAGAATCCAAACTAAGAGGAGTAAAAGCTCTCCGAAGAGGCATTTCAAATAAGGAAAATACACTCGTTGTTTCTTCGATCGAGATTGTTAACTGTTGATTTTGAATATGAGCAAAAAATAATCACTCTTTCTACTTAAAAAGATATTGCCAACTGAAATTTGATGATAAAATACATTAAAAAAATATAAAGACTTATCTGGATACGATAGGGTTCGAACCCAACGACCGAAATAAAATAATAAAAAATCGATTCTAATGTGCCATACCCCCGAGACATCCGCAGAGCTGAGGCGTCGTATGGACTTCGGACCTGACGGCAATTAAATCCTTCTGCCCTTGGGTGTACGAATTACGCAAGAAAATGTTCTAGCCGAAGCATCAGGGGAGAGACCAACCGGCCCCCAGACCATATCGGCTAATCCCTTGCATCTCTGCCACGCACGGAATCGGTTGAAAAAATAATGTTAAAAAGTCTAGTCTATTTGGTCATTGTTTTTACGGCTATTCTTATGCTAATTTACCTCAAACCGTGGCTCAGTGGAAAAAACTTGGGCTTCCATAACACTGAGTCAAGTCCGGTTTTCGAAGTTAGAACCTGGATGGGTGACCTGAAACTTATGCCTCCTAAAAAAATTGCAATTTTTTTTTGTAACTTTCAATCGATTGATTTACCAATTTTGTTTTGAAAAATCGTCGAAAACTAAGATTGCTTGACATTTAATCCGTGGTGGCAGTCTTAAACATGAGCAAAGTTCCTATAATAAAGTGGCACGAAGAGAGTCATTTTTATTCACACCCAATCGACAAACTGCGCGCGTAATGCTTATTGTCTGACATGCAGCAGCTCGTCTAAAATTGAGCAAATCTTTTCTTATTCTACAAATTGATGCATGTCCCTTATGGGCCACCGTAGCCTCCTCCGCAGGGGTCTCTTTGCTATTTGCTCTTTTCTCTCTTCTCTCTCTCTTTTCCTATACTGGGCTTCCTGTGTTGGCTGATCTTCCTAGTTTTCATCACAGGATACCCAGTCCCTCTCCAACAGCAACAAAAACTGGTGGCTAGGGCCACCTTATTTCACTGGACCTATGACCTCCCCCTAAATCCGCAACTGATGCAAATACATCTCAAGTTAGCAATGTTTCATTTCCTCTTAATTATTCAATGCGGCCACTGAAAAAGCATTCCTATATGTTCAAAAAAATATCTTACCTCTTGTTGAAGTTCCTTGATTGTCTTTGTCTTTGTACCCAATTGTGCCTGAAGGTTCTCGTACTGAAAAAAAAACGTTTTATTCATGAGTTTCCGTGACCATATGATAATATTTCAATTAGGTAACTACGTCTGTCAAGAACGTACATCAGAGTGCAACACAAACCTTTTTCTCCAATGATTTTGTGCGCTTTTCCTTTTCCTGCGCTTCATTTCTCAACTTCTTGACCTAAAATTTCAGAAGACCAACGAGAAGTGCAGATATATATTTCTATACGATAGAAATTTTAATTTAAATGAATTAGGAAGGAACTATGTTTAACTATACTAACGTTGGCATCTTCCTGTTGCATTAATGCAGTTGTCTTGTGATGTTGTTCCTCGACATACTCATTTAGCTTTTCATACTTTTCTCTGGAACCAAAGATTGATTATTCTTTCAAAGCTTTGTTTAGTTATCAAGTTTAGACAATGGAGTGTAAGGGTAAGAAAAAGCAAGTATGAGAATTTAGTTTTGCAGTTCAATGAGCAGTAACGACAAGGCACGTGATTTAATTAATAGAACGATCTGTAACATACTCCAAAGCGACGGATTTTTCTTTAAGCCTTGTGTAATCTTCATGCATTTTCATCCTTTCTTTCTCCTTCTCCTAAAACAAAAAACAAAAAACCACTAGAACAGCAATGTTTTTATCATGCCGATTTTCTGTTTATGTTACTGGAGCCACTAACATCTATCCAAAAGTGTTGTGGAGCCCCCAGGGGTGGGACAAATAGCTTCCCTTTGTTTCTGTCAAAATCAATCACATGGTCGATCGATAGCGTCTATGTTTTGGACCTTGCATGAAGATTTGAGTATCTTAAAATCCTTTAAGGGCAGTGACTTACCTTATATTTATACTCCAAATTGTCAATGGTATTTTCAAGAACCGTCTTTTCTTGCTCAAGCTGCTTTCTTGCATCCTATAAAGTGTTTTTTATTGCCTTAGCTTCCACTCCTCAAAACAAAAGTTAACTTTAATTTAACTAACCTTTGTTTGTTGTAGCTCATGCTGTAGCTTCGAGTTCACAGACCTACGTAAACAAGGGGAAACGATTTGAGTCTGGTGGTGAAGGGTATATTCTGCCACCATATATCCTAGTTGAAACTAACTTTTCTTGATCAAGAACACACTGAATTTCTTCTTTGATTTTGGCTTGTTCTTTCTGATTATCTTTCATATTCACGATTTCCTGTTTTAGGTTTCTTATACTTTCCTAATATGAAAAACCATTCAAATTATTAGTGACAAGGCTTTTATAGTTTAATTAATTAATTAATCAAAACCAAAATGGTAATGTGTTATAAGTTCTTCTGGTATGGCCATGACAAGATATATTGTGTTATTAAACCTCCTTTTCCATGATTTTCTCTGACCAAACAGCCTTTTCCTTTTGAAGAGTTGAGATATCATTCTTTGATTCTTGGAATTTGCGCTTTAGATCTTCAAACACAGTCTGGAAAAGCAAGGTATGTATGAGTATACATTTCAAGTGGAAAAAAACATACAAGGAAAACACATATCGTACGACTTTGATATAAATGAGGTTAGGAACCGTCTTTAGTGCATAAACGTCAGTATATTAGTGTAGACTAGTTGTTAAAATATTGGTGCAAGGGAAGCCAGTACCTTTTCTTTTCTTAATATTTCGAGTTCCTCCATGATTGCGTCATTATCCTTCAAAACAGAATCTACAAGTAAAAATATGAAGCAAGATGATAAAAATGTAGAATCGTATATATAATGATTTAAAAATGCCTCACAAATACATCTACCTTACTGACCTAATTTTTTTTCTAGTAGCTGGATTTCATTCATAGATTTCGTATATTTAACAATACATTCTTCCAACCTATATTTAAAAAAAGATATGCTTTCAGGTGAATAAATCATCCATCCATCCATCCATCCCATCTTATTTATTCATATACTCGACTTGCTGTTCAAATGCTAAACCTTTTCTGTTTATTCTCCGCATTCTCTTGCAAGTTTGTAATCTGTTCTTTCAGTTTACGAATATCCTCTTGATAGTTCTCCTCAATCTTTGCTATTTCTTCGCGTTGCTGCGACGCTATTTCTTCACATTCTTCTAACTTGCTTTTGCTGAAATTTAGGTCTTCTTCCATATTTTTTGTTTCTTCCTGGAAAAATGATAAAGCACAGAAGCTAGTACAATTGAATAAAGTAATTATGAAAGATCAGGGTCAAAGAACAAACGAAAATAGGGTCGCCCATGGATTTCTGGCTCGCTTGCTTGCAGCTCTTCGCAGAACAAGGCCTTAATCATTAACAAGGAATACTAACCTTACTGCGCAACAGCATTTCATCCGTGTTCTCTAATGTTACTTGCAGTGAAATTATTGCACTATCCATCTTGTTTATTCTGTCTTTAAGATTATCTGGAACAAATACAAACATGACATATAATGATATATAAATGTGGAAGGGAGAACAAATATTCCTATAACATACCTCTTTCTTTCTTTAGTCTTTCGCATTCCTTGTCCTTTTCCGTCACGCTCGTTTTCATAATGTCAATCTTTTTCTGAATTTCTTCTCCTTCTGTTGTTAGATAACTTATCTAGACATGAAGAAACTGTTTTTATTTTTCATCCCTCCAAGTTTGTTTCACTGTCAATAACTTCAAAATGTTTATACCTGATGTTGTAAATTCGAAATACAATCTTCGTATCTGTCCTTTTCTTCCTCAACTGATAAAAAAGGGATCTGTTAAAACACTGATTATTGGTATCGAAACTAATTGAAACCTTTAGTTCATCTCCCAAGTCCAGTAATCATGCGGCACTTACCTTTTGCCTTCATGCTGTCAAGTTTTTTCTTTTGGTCGATTTCCAGTTCTTGAAATTTGATAAGCATTTCCTATCATAACAAAAATTTAAAACTGACCATTCTATTTCTTGCGAACGCTTTTTATTCCTGCAAAATCGGACAAATGATCTAAGTTTACCTGATATTGATCCATACGGTGTTTATCTATAAGCTTCAGTTCATCGCGATCATTTTCTCCTAAAGAGTATATTTATATCATCAAGCAGGTGATTTTAGTAACATTTTAAACCGAGTTTGTAAATCACGAAATTTACCTTCCTTTATCTTTTTATTAAGATGAGCGAAATGATCTTTCAAGGCGTTGCACATGATCCTCGTAGAAGTGACTCTATAAATCAAGGAAAGCAACCTTAGCATCACACCTAAGATTTTTTTCCATGGAACTAAACAATAATAACAACAATTCATTCAGTAAAATTTACTTTTGTTCAACTTCTTGTCGACAAGCCATCTCGTCTTGCAGCTTTGAGCTGATGCGTTCATTGTGGAGCTGAGCAACAAAAATGCATCAATACATTATTGAATATATATATACATACATGAATATATATTAGTACACATGACGACATCACATCATACTGCACTTTCGATTTTCTATTTTATCATGACGTCATATGAATTGTGATTACGTCATTTTATATTTATTTTCTAAACAGTAGCGCTTCATTAATCTACAAAATATATGTATATAATTATTAAATTATATATAATAACCTGTAGCTCGAGTATTGCGTTTCTTTGTGTCTCTAGCTTTTGAGAAGCTTCTACAAGCCTTCTTTCCTAAAAGACAAAAAATTTTACAAATGTTAAATAAACACAGTGATTATAAATATCATGACGAAGACTAATCAGCAAGAATTGCTCCGTTTTGTACTATTTAGTACAAAATAACTGGCTTAGTCGCTTACCATTTATCCGTGGAAAGATTAACTTGTACAAATTAATGCAAATTTTCGTAGGACTACGCACGCGGTTTACTGAACTTACTAAAAATTGTGCAAATTTGTGCAATTTTTTTTATGCACTCTACTGTTGTACTTTAATTTGCACACATTCTAACATGGGGGGAAAAACAGGTTTTGAACTTTTTCTTAATAAATCATAATGTGACTTCAGTCAGAGGTGGAAATATAAAAAACTTGGGAAACTTTAAATGCACTTATTTTACCTTTTGCTTTAGTTCAATTTCTGTTGATGTTTTCCACTGTCTTATCTTTTCCGCCTCTTGATGAAGTTTCGAGTGAAGAGACTGCATCCTTTCTGGGTCTTGTGGCATTTCTTTTTCCATTTCTATGAAGTTTCCACCAAAAAAGACAAAAAAAAAAAAAAAAAAAAAAAACACGACTATTTAAGCTTATTGATATTTCAAGAACCCAACATATTGTAGCACATCATTATAAGCAACACGCTTAATGTTATCAGTTTAGCTAACCTTTCTCTTTTTGGCAAACCGGAGATAAATGTCGTTCTCCTTGCAGATTAACCGGTCGAACATCAATTTGTTGAGGCAAAGAATAGCCATTTGTTTGACTTGTAGGACTCTGAGAAGCCGTTCTACTGCCATTTTTGTCAAATTTCAGAAAGTAAGAAGTCGCGGATGTTGAAGTCTTGAAAAATGGTTGTTGGCTCTGCGAATTTGTGTAGTTCACGCTCTGCATTTTTCACATGTGTCAGGTACAACTTTTGCAATAAAAGAAGTGTTATTTTGAAAAGGGAATTTATATTTTCCCGGTAAAATAAGCGGCATAAATCAGTTGTTTTGGCACCAACACGGCTTTCTTGTTGCTTTCTTGTTGCGAAGAAAAAATGTTGCACACAAAATATTTTCCCGCCAATTCCAGCGCGCGTGCTAGCCTCGTTTTCAGATTTGAAACCGGAAGAGCAGATAACCGGAAACGCGTGGAAAAGGAAATAAATAGAATACTTTTTACTTTTTTAAGATGCCAATTATAAAATTTGTTTATTAAGTCTAAAATTGTTGAAATTGGTTCTTAAGAATTAAAATTATAATCATCAATATTGAAGTTTACTTTAATAACTTGACTAATATAATTTAAAAAATCATATTCTAATGCCAAAATCAACTAACACGATTCAAGTCAGCTAGAAAATTAACGATTAAGTGTTCCAATATAAGAAAGTCCAATAAATCTAATTTTTCTTTGAACGATAATAATAAATTATGCAAAACTCCAGGCTGCGAGACTTCCGGTGAAGAATACGAACACGTGACCTGGCTAATGGTGACGTATATCCAAAGTTCGTGTGGCAAAAAGAAATCAAAATGGCGGATGGTCCAGCGAACCCCAAAGATATAACTGCTATATTTAAGCGGTTGAAACAACATCGAGATAACAAGGTATGCTGATTTATAGGCTATTATCTTGTCAAAGTGTCTGTGGGTTTTGATTGGAATATTTTTTTGTATTTCTTTGATTCCTAGATGTGTTTCGACTGTGGTCACAATAATCCAACGTGGGCTTCTATAACTTATGGTGTCTTTCTGTGTATTGATTGCTCTGCTGTTCATCGGGGTTTAGGGGTTCATTTGTCTTTTATACGGTAAGAGATAATTGCAACTATTAGTTAATATCCCAACACTCATCGATCTCATAAAAACATTCTATATCGTGATCAGACACCGGACTAAAGACCCTACGTGTTACGGTGAAGAACTTAGAGAATACATTTTCATACATATTCATCATTACAAACAGGTTGATTTGAAAAACTTATGATCAAAGAATTGTCTGATAAATAGATTTTCCCTTATCTAGATCTACTCAGTTAGATACGAACTGGACTTGGTATCAACTACGAGCAATGCAAGTCGGAGGAAACGCTAAAGCTGTAAGATAATATTGATTTTATTAGATGACTGTTATACACACTGAACTAAATTATTATGATCGATAATTTTGATTTTCGATTGAATTTCTTTTCTAGTAGTATAATTTTCTTTAAATTTAGATGAACAATTTAAAAGTCAAGTAAAAGTCCCAGATTGTTAAGATCAAGATACATGAATATTTTGAAAACAAAACATCTCTTTATATAAAATCAGCTGATATAATTTCTCAGAGTTTCGATTTTAAGATTATTATGTCATTAAAATAGTTTAGACTTATTGTACCACGAACTATTTAGTCATGGTCTTTAAGTTCAACCTGAGAAAGTCATAAAACTGTTTAATTATTTAATATGTTCTTGTATTTCCCTTGAAAAAAGGAAACAGTTATTATAGCTACATGTACCTATCTTTCATGGTAATGCTCATATTTTTATAATTATAGTGTTATACACCAAATACTCATGTTTTGTTCACTATAGGATTTTGTATGGTTTAAAAGAAAAATCAAATGTTATCAATAAAAAAGATCATTTGAAGTTAATCTGATAAGACCAAGATATTAAGTTTTTTCCAGCCCTACATTCTACACAAGCATGAAGGATGATGATGATCGATGATGACTAAGTTTTTGGAGAATTCCCATAGATCTTTTTTTCATTTGTTATTATGGTATATATTGTACCATTAATATTGACCTTATAGCTGTTCAGCTGATACATCCTCCTGTTCTTGTCATGTATATATACCTACTGTATCTAGTAAAGTATAACAGACGTCAGGTACCACATTGTATCTGTTAATGACCCATTACATCACACATTCTCATTCAATTATACCATCTCCATAGAAACTATCTATCATGTACTGTGAATACATATAAACTTAAATAACTTAAGGTATTTGTTTCCATGTCGACTTTGAACATGGGGTTATTATATTTCTTTTATCTCTAACTAAAGATGTTAAAATGTCAAAGTTTCATATTTTTACAATTGCTGTTTATTTTGATTAAAATTATTGTTATATGCTGCAATATAATTTAATTTGTATATATTAGTTAATATCTTTAATCTTAGTATTTTATATATACATGTTTATATTGCTATCATTGCAATTATTACGTTTATGTATACATTTTTTTAAATATGGTGATATTATTCTCATAATTTTTTTTTTTGAAATCAATGTTTAAAAAAAGACTTTTTACCTAATAAAGAAAGAAGTAGCAACTTTCTAGTCTTTGTTATCATTATTTCTATTATTGCTATGTCTTACAGCATATATTGTTATCTTCCAGACTGCATTTTTCAGGCAACATAGTGTAAATACTGAAGATTCTACTGCCAAGTACAAAAGGTATTTTATATATTGAATACAATGAAAGTATTACTTAGGGTTTGCATTAATACACGTGCTAAGCAACAGTGCTTGGAATAGAAAAAAATTGTAGCCCGCAAAAGTAAATATAAGAGCATGGTAAAAGGAGGTCATTCCAGTAAATCATTATTTTCGCCTGCCAAACCTGAAATTTGGCCAGTCAGTTGGCCATTGGCAGGCCGCTATTTTGAGTCCTGAGCAATAATTTATATTCAATAGCAGTTTCAGCAGTTTGAATAATATGATCTTGATGATATTATAATTATTACTTTCAGCCGAGTTGCCTTACTCTACAGAGAAAAAATTGCATCACTTGCCGCCAAAGCACAAAACATGTATGGAACACAGGTACATATGATCCAAAGTCGAAATTATTGCAGAACCTTTTTCAGTGTAACAAATCCTATATACACAGCTTTAAATATCACTTGGTATACACCTATTTCAAAAAATATTGTCGGTCAGAGATCTGAAATCTGATACTGAGTAACGTGGTGCAAAATGTAACATATATATATATATATATATATATATATAAAATTTATTTGTTACTGAATGTTTTTCAGCTTTTCATTGATACACCTCACGCTCCAGCCACACCAAACTCACCAGATAAAGATAAAGACTTCTTCACTGAAATGGAGAGTGCTACCCCTAATGCCATCACAATCCCTAATAATGGAAGCAATGGAAGAAACAGCCCAGGTAAATAAAATGTTTTACAATTACTGAACATGCAGTTACATGTACTATTATAAAAAATATATAAACTAGTTTTGGTAAAATGGACATGCAACACAGCCAATAATAGTTGGGTTTAAAGCTTTCTCCAATCACAAAAAATAAATAAATAAAATAAAAAAATGGGTCAAATATTATAATGTACAGTGTATACTTACTTAATGATTCTTTTATTCAGCTAATGGCGCAGCCAAAGAGAACAAGAACATGGATCTTGACATCAATGCTCTTAGTATATCCCCACCAAAGAAATCAGGTTAGGAACTGGAAAACACTGGGTAATCTGGACCGTCTAACAAAGAGCATTAATATAGTACTACATGTACGATTTGAGCGGCTGATCTGTATGGACATTTAATCTGGATTGGATAATCTGGGCCGTCAAACAAGGAGCATTAATATAGTACTATATGTGGTGTTTAATTAATCTATACATGCAGTACAATTTCAGCGGCTGATCTGTATGGACATTTAGCATAAAGCCCATACTGATTGGATGCAGATCCGACTTCAGCTGGGCAATGGTTTCTATTTTTTTCCCTCATTAATTTTATCATTCTTTGATAATGAAACTCGTGTATTTTTCCCCTGTATGTGCAGAGGCAAGAGTACCCACCATAGGAACAAGAAAGCCAACTGCCAACAAGAAGAAGGGAGTAAGTAATTCAAACTTTAACGACCATTCATTTTTTATGGCGGAGGAGGCGGTGGGATTCGCTTGCTAATCCATAGATAATAATTTTCTGTATTGTTTATCAAAATAGTACTTATTGTAAATCTGTTTTTTGTTTTTGTGTGGCCCCCAGAGCCTTTTTTTAATGAGCCACCCTTAATTCCCACCCCCCTCTCATGGTCCCTTAGATTTAGTTGGGTAATTAATTAGATTCTAATATTAAATTATTAACTTATTGTTTGGTCCTAGCTTGGAGCTAAAAAAGGAGGACTTGGAGCTACGAGAGTAAGTTTATTCCTATTTCAGATTGCACTGTTTATTTCTTTTCTTAATCCTATACTGTGCAACTTTCTTGACACTTTATTATTTTTACTTTAGAATTTTTTATTTAAAAGCTAGAATAACTAATTTTAAGTTGCATTTAAGTTTTACAGTAATTTTAAATCATTTATTTATTTTTTCGCTAGGTTAAGGCTGACTTCAATGACATAGAAACAAAAGCTCAAGAAAATGACAAAAACAGAGAGAAAATCGTAGAACAGAAATCCATTGAGGCAAAGGAAGAATTTTTTTCTCCGAACCTGACTTACAATCCAGTTGACTTGAAGAAAGAAGAAGAAAAACTAAAGCATTCAGACCCCAAGAAAGCCACACAGTTAGAACGACTTGGAATGGGTTTTGGACCACGAGCTGGACCAAAATCACAGAGTACTGGTAGAAGCCATTCTGCCGCTGCAAGCATGATGGTTGTCGAACAAGTTAAGCCTGAGAAAGGCAGCTCTTCTAGCAAGGGTTTTTATGGCATGTCATCTCAAACTGGATTCTTTGACAGGTTTGTTGGTCTTCTACATTGATCAAAGATAGTCACTCTCTCTGGCAACTCTCACTTCACCAGAGGTTTCAATAAGAGTCAGGGAATCATCTGGGAATGTTCTAGTAAATGAGCAAAACTCTCTGGCTTAAACTACAAATTATAGCTTATTAATTTGTTAAAATGCCCACTAAAACTCTACGGCTAGTTTATGACCTTCTCCTATTATTCCAATACATAATGAACCCCCAGCTTGACCCTAACCTAAGACTGAATTCTTATGAAGACTACCACAAAAATAGGGTTGCCTTTGATGGAGGATGACGTCTGCATTATTTTTGGATAAATTATTTTCCCATTTCAATGTGTTTAGCCTTGGAAGTCTAATCTTCATTTAACTTTATTTTATTTTATATCTAGCTACTTGGATGAACCTAGTGTAACTGAACCTCCACCAAGGTACTAATAGTTATTTCTTTTACTTCTGAATTTTTCTTTTCTGAAATTTGAATAGCATATTAAATTCTTTTTTTGGATCTGTTTACATAAAATCTGTTTTGATTAAATTATTGATAGGGTTTATATTTATTTTTTATTACAGTTACAGTCCATTCAGTAACAATGATAACAGTTGGGATGTCATTAGCAGGTTGGTGTTCATTCATTTGTTACTCGGGCTTTCGAAGAAATGCCCGAGGTATAAATTGGGCTTCGTTATTTTTTTTCTTCAGTCACAAATCGCCCTCGAAGCCCTAAGGCGCATGCATCAAATCAAAGTCTATGCGCATGCGTAGAATCAGGCATGAGCACATGCTTGAGTAATGATGGATATGGGGAAGGACTCGTCACTGTTTCAAGTAATGAATAATATGGAGTCTAACACCCTCAACATTTTTAGCACGCTTAATTTTGCACAGACTTTGCACCATCTAAAAAGGGTGATCCAATGTTCATGAAGAATTCTTTTGATTTTCTGCTATGAAGCCCGAGTTCACACAGATATGCATCTAGTTCATTATTCTCTTTATGTTTCATTAAATCCCATTAATTTTCATGTATGTTATTTCCCTAGGGAGGAAGTCAGGTCCAATTCTTCCTATCCTAAAAGCTTCTCCAGAGAGGACAGGTGAGTGTGCCAACTCCACCTTAGAGACAAATGACAATAGCCACTTAAGATTCAATGACAACAGACTACAGAGTACAATCTACAGGGTTTGTGTTTAGTGATTTCACTCTATTGGTTTTAAAGCCAAAAGAAAATTCATTGTAAACACTAAGTACTGTAAAACACTTTGACTACTCAACAAATTAAATACTTAGCAGTAAAAAATATTAACTGCTTGGGGGAGAATGCAGAAAGACTTGACTCAAAATTCTTGGACTCCATAGTCTGTAGTTGTAAAATCTTGGTGGCTAACTAATATTATTTCAACACCATACATCTAACAACCTTTTGCTTTAACAACCATTACAGCCGATCAAGAGCCAAACATGTACCAGAGCCTTCTTCATCTTCCTCAGGTAATTTTGCTTTAAAAGATTAATATTATAATTCATTGTAAATCTTAAAAGATAATGATTAACTGTCATTCCAACAAATGGCAAACCCTGATAATTTCTTGGTTGCTTTCTAGGATTTATTTTCAAATTTGTGATATTAAATTTTGTATTAATTCTTTATCGTGATTTTTTAATGTTGTTTAATATCCAGATGAGGTCATGAAAAAGTTTGGAAGTGCAAAGGCGATTTCGTCCTCACAGTTACATGGTGATGATGACAGGGTGTGTATTGGTATTTATATGACATTTTCCAAACAAGCAATAATTTTCTATTGCAATATCCAGGGCTTAAAATAATGGCCAATCAGTTGCTGTTCATAATGAAAGGCCAAATTAGTCTAAGCTTAGTCATACCTTATTTCTTACTTAACATTACTAGTCAAAATGACCAGCAAGGCAAAGATTTAACTAGACAAGTCCCAGTTCTGGTTGGACATTATTTTACTGCAGTTTTTGATACTCTGTGAACTCAGACATTTCAATGGGTTGTTGTGAAATAGGTTGTCGACTGCCGCCAGTCAAGAACATAAAAGGTACTGACTGATTATTTATTGGCAGCGCAAAAAAAAAATTTCAGTGTGCAGCTTGCAACTACTGAGTTTGCAGAATATCGAAAACTGCAATAAGCTTTGATGTCCTCCAACATAGCTGCTATATTACCTCTCAATTACACAATTGATTACTTTTAAGAATTAATTATGTAAGTATATTGAACTAGACCTGTAAAACTGAAGCATCTTACTTGAATGAATACAAATAGTTTATTGTTATTTATTAGATTTTAAGACATTAGTTTTGATGAATGTCAGTAGAGCTACTATGTACAGAGGTCATCAATAAAATAATCATTATTATTATTATTATTATTATTTTAGGAAGCTTACGGAGCAAAATCAAGACTGGAACGAATGGGTCATTCTTCAGGGATTTCCAGCGCTGATCTGTTTGAAGATGAGAGCTCCCAAAAACGTATGCAAAATAATAGTCCTGATCCATCGTTTTCCCAATTCAGATCATGACTGAAAACATCTGTACAATTTGTCTAGAAACATAAGCCAGAGTCAACTAATCTAGTTAAAGTTTCAATAAGATTCCTCTTATAATTTTTCTAAATTTGTTGTTGTTTTCAGGGTTTTCAGGACGCACAGGGTCTGCTAATTATTCAAATATTAAAGATGAAGTTGCTAGAGTTACTGGAAGGGTATGCCAAGATCATTGTTTAACTGTTAATGGTCTAGTAATTATTTCTATAGTCTTTCAAAAACCTATGATGCTGCAGGGTTTGTGCTACTCCTTAAACTCCTCGACAACTCCTTGAATTTAATTCACGTTTCCAAGGGGACTTGAAAAGCTCTTGAATTTTACGATTTTAGTGAAACGCCTTGAATTTTTGTTTGGATCATTACTTGCATGGTTCTGAAATAGATCTAGTCAGAAAGATTGGAAAATCTGAAAGTCGACCATGTGCAACCACCATGTAAAACATTGGCATATTATTAGCTGAACATACTCCTTGAAAATGCATTTTTGGGTCCTTGTATATGTATACTCTTTGAATAGTCCTTGAATTTTAAGTTGTTACCTCAGCATGAACCCTGTGCTGAATTCGAAGCCCATTAGGAATTTTTCCCATAATGAAAGAACTAAATTACAAGTACATTTTGGAAACATAATTTTGGGAACTTGATGACATCCTTTCCAAGAGATATAAGTTTTTCAGTTTGCAAGCAGTTCCACTTTTGCCTTCAGTCTCAGTAAAGACATGTTTTTAGGTTTTCTGTTGAAGCACGGAGGTGAGTCTAAAGGGAAAAGTTGGACTGTGTGAAGTCTATATATTTTTATTGGAAACCTTTTAGCATTTTTTGTATCCATTGATTAAATGAATTTTTGATTTTTCTTTTCTTTTATTATCCAAAGTTATCTTCTATGGCATCAGATGTTATAGGATCTATACAGGTATGTCTGAGTCAAAAATGTTCTTCATTTACAGCTGAGCATTTGCAGCATGGAAACATGTACAATTGAATGAAACAATTGAAATGTTTTTTATTCTTTCCTTTCACAGACAAGATACAGTGGCTCAAGTTAAATTCCATTATTACTGACTGTATAGTTCACAAATTATTGTTAAATCAATCCATCACATCCTTGAATACAGAAAAATTTAATGCCATAATTTTTATTCAAACAAAGTCTAGATTTATTTTGGGTCTTAACTTAGACTGATTATTGAACTGTACGACCGTACAGGGCTTAAAATTGAGCAAAAAAAAAACAGGATATGACCGAGCTAAAGCTAATTTGGCTGGAATCATGACCTGAGACTTCTCAACCAACCTTATTTTAAGCCCTGCTGTGGACAGAAACCACCTCAAACAAAACTATAGCTTCTCTACCCTGGTGCAAGAGGGTTTTTTAACAGTGCTAGGTACATGCTAATCAAAATGAAAGTCGCAACAAGTTAATTGACAGTAAACTATTGTCAATCAACTAGATCATTTTATCTAGCTATAGAGTACGACTCCCAGGTAGCTTTATGTACCATCACTATTATTTGATTGACAGTGGTCTACTGACAATTGATCTGTCACCACTTTTGTGTCAGTCAGCTTGTAACAATGAAAACCATGGTTAAAGTTGGAACAATAATATGTAAAACCCTCTCAAACTAGGGTGCATCATCTTTGACCTTGAACCAATCTGTTATCATTATGATTATAATCTTTGTTATAATTATTCTCTGTATACTAAATAGTAAATTGTCACCAAAATGTCAAAAATTATAAGTATGATTAAAATCAATTTCTACCTTTGCTGCAACATCTACTCCTAGCAGGAAAAGCTTAGCCTTCTTTGCAGCCGTTCTTAGTGTCCTCACGCAACGTTTGGAGGGAAACGTTGGGTGACGACCCTAAGAACGGCTGCAAGGGAGGCTGGGAAAAGCTGTGCTCTGGGTATTTTCATACTTTTCTGCTAGAACACAAAATCCGATGCATTACCAACAAGTAACTTCTTACAAAATTCAATCTCCCAGTGTTTACCACAAGGAGTGGAGAGAGTTTAAAACATTCTTTATAGAAGAAATTGAAACAACAATAATTGAATATTTCAATCAGAATGTTTCAACTTCTTGTAACTTTATTTCTAACCAAATTATATGCCCAAATCAGTGTTTTTAAGGAGCTAGTGAATTATTCAATCTTTCAAAACAATATTTTTTTATTAGTGAGAAATTTGTGATAATGCTGCTCTAATGTGAGTTCCAAAAGTTATCCATACCCATCTCACAGTGGGATTTTTTTGTCAAGACCCTACCCCAGGAAATTCCAATTTTCTTCCGTACAAACTCTGCAATGATTTTTGTTCTTTCTCTGAACCCCTACCCTTCGGAAATTCCAAATTCCTGTGGGGTACATGGATAATTTCTGGAACTACACAATATTACCGTGTAGTATTGATTGGAATGTTTTTGAAGGGAGTACATTACTAAAGTCACACTCTTGTAAATTTCTCACTTATAACGATCAACTCAAATAGAATGTTTAATAAACAGGGTTTAAACTAAAAGATTGTGTGCATGACTCAGACTTCAAAAAAGATTATATCTTAACTTGATTTTTGGGTTTTAACAGTTAATTCAAGCTGAAAAATTTAAGAATATTCCAGAATTTGATTCTGAGAAACTGATTATAATAATTTGCTTAAATTGTTTACTTTGTATAGATTTGCAGAAATACCATGTTGAGAAAACAGATTTGGAATGAAGCCTTCTCAAAATTATTGGCGACGCAAGGCTAGGGTGAAAACACAACTGTAATCAGACTTTTTCTCTGTGGAATTTCCTTTGCATTTTCATGTTAGTCTTGAATTATCCATACTCCCTATCCCTGGAAATTCCATAAACTACTGTATACCACTTGCCCTTAACGATTCAATAAAATTTATTAGGATTGAGCCATCACGTTTTAAAATATTTAGTTTTTTTTTTCATTTAATGACTGATCTCTATGCAGCTCTAGCCAAATACTTTACCCTTTATAGGTATACAAATATGGAGGTTTTGAAGAAATAAGTTTACCAATGTTGCACCCTCTCCTACAAATGATTGGTGAAGATTCACCAAGTTTAAAAATTAAAAATGTTACAATAAGTAATAATACAAATTGTGTTAGTTTACAGTATAAAGAATGCCAGAAAAATCCCTTAAATCTTATAGTTCAACCAATGAAATCAATTTGGATGGCTATATGCCATGTTGCACAGTGCAAGAATGCCAACACCGAACCGAAGTTGCATGGTGTTTTCAAAGGCTTTGACAATCATTATACCTAATGCTTTGACATCTGTACGAATTTGGTAATGGATTACGAACATCTTATGAACTCACAAGTAACTTTGGGGAAACGTTTTTTCAGCTATTTAACCCCATGCAATTATTAGACCTTAAAATTATGATTAGGATTATCATATTTACCTCTTTATTTTAGCAGCAAGGCACAATTAAAATAGGTGATTTGCAACAAATGAGTAGCTTAACAGCTTTATGTAGAGTTTGGTCTTTCCCTTGTTTTTCCACTTTTCCTTATCGACTTCTGATTGCAACACAATGCACAAAAAAATGACCATGTTTTATGCAATCGTATCCTTCTATGCATGGGGTTTGGTACATTAAACAGACACATTTAAATGCAAAGCTGGCTAGTTTTACCGAGTAAGGCATATAGAAGCTCATTTGGCAGCGCCAATGGTAGTGCATAAAGTAATTAAAATAATGTGGTATACTTTTGTGCATTGCACTGTAAAACCCAACATGCCAAGTCAATCACCGAGTTAGCCATGCCAAGACTTAGTTCATATCAGTCCAGTGGTTGTTTCAGTGTATTCCCACAACACAACATTCCCTGGAGCAGAAGGCCCCTTCAGCCAGAAGCATTCATCATAAATAAGTCAGTTTTAATTATGTAAAGGTTAAATACTGCACTTTTTATCAGTTATGAATTTACCAACAAACATTATAGTGCCTGTATTTTTCTTTTTATTACCACCATTAATTTTACAGATTACAGGTTTAATTTATCACACACTTCAAATAATATTTGCACAAGAGTTATTAGAACGATGTGGAATCTAACACTGGCTTTGAGTGCCATGACCATCTTACCAAAGCATGATGGTGCGATATGACAAGATCTTGTTATCAATGGATCAATGCTTCTTCTACTTATATATAATTATTATGCAATATCCAAGTTTTCGACTCATTGAGCAATCATGGGCCTTTTTCACAAGGCAGCAATGTTTTAACAATAGATTAAACCATGCGTGGCCTTGCATTCAATTGCTTGAGAATAAATTTATGCGGTTTTAAACAGAGCTGGTTTTTATTCTCATGAGAATAAACTTGGCCGCCATGTGATGAAGGTCCATCAGGGGATGGTTGCAAAGATGAACGACCACTATTTACAAATGAGATGTTACCATAAAAAAAGAGTTGCTATTTGTTATGGTAACATCTCATTTATAAATACTTGTCATTCATATTTGCAATCATTCCTGATGATGGCTGGATGAGCCAAAAGCTTGGATATTAAATAATAAAAAAATATGTGTAGACATTGATCCATCATGATATCTAAGTACAAATAAACATAAGATCTTGTTCCACCTAACACAACTGTCATGGAGCTGGAGCGTCTGTCTTTTGCTTGTTACAGTGGCAAAGAGGACATTCGATTCAAAAACATACAGATCACAAGTACAGTGAGATACCGAGGTATTCAAAGTTTCGGTTTTCAACAGTAAAAGTTACAAACAAAGTGAGAATGGAAAGAGTTTCTAAATACAAAGAATTGTCACTCGACACTCCTCCTTCATCAGCTGGGGAAAATAATTCTTTTTCTTGCATGTGTGCATATGCCTGAAGCAACGACATCATAGCTGACAGAAGCACACGTCATCAACATTAAATTATACAATACTAATGACAGTGATCTGGAGTTCTTTGTCTGAAAGAAAAATGCAACCATGAAAGGATGTGAGTGTAACTTCACTTACTTAGAAGGACAAGATATACAAAGGCATTGATCTGACATTCTTTGCTTAAATTTTTTTAAAGAAACCCCAATAACAAAGTTAGTAAAATTTCAATCCTAAAAACAACTTTTCCAACTAATTCTTAAAACTAGTGAATTAGTAGTTAAAGAAAGTAGTTAAGAATCTATGAAAACAGAATGATAACTTGACCAAATTGTTTTTTTTCCTCTCAAAATTTAAGGTAATATTTTGACGAGTTTAAGATACTAAGTTTTCATCTTCCTGAATTAATGATCTTTTCTTTAACTAAATAACAATGCAGATGACTGTGCCAAAGTTGTCAGGAATGACAGAAGCACAACAACGAGAAATGAATAGCATTAGAACATTGGCACGGAATCTGCCATTCTTTCTCTGAAAAATAAACAGTACCATGTCATCATGGTTATTGTTTGATCCATTAATACATAGCCAGTGGTAACTATTCTTGCTGTTTTTCCCTTCCTTTTGTTTTACCAACAACACTTAATACGTATTAAACTCAGATCCATTGAGGTATAAGGTGTTTCTTTACAGGAGTGAGAAGCATACAGTACTACTGTACGTACAGGTACAACCAGTAAGGGACCAGTCATTATTTAAGTCAGAAGGGGGGGGGGGGGGGGGGGGAGAAAATGATTTTGACGCAAAAAAGTTTCCTAACCCCCCCCCCCTGACTTAAATAATGACCGGTTCCTAATAGAATCAAGGGTGATGTAGTGGTATGGGGTTTCAGGGGTTCTAGGGTTTGATTCCTGGACATTATCACACGTGAGTAGAGTTTGTTAGGTTTCTATTTTGATTGAAGAGTTTTTCTCCTGGTTCTACCGTTTTCCTTCCTCCACAAAACCCAACAAGAAATTCCAATTTGATGTGTAAGTAGCTATACCCTAACTTTCTGGTGCAGTTCAATCTGGACATGAAATAATGGCATAGTATGGATAGCACAGCCACAAGCCAAACAGGTACTTTCTTCTTTTTCTTTTTTACTTTCTCTCCTCTCCTCTCCTCTCTTCTCTTTTCTCTTCTCTTTCTTTTCTATTTTTTTGACCAGCCTATACTGATATTTGAGTTATTATCTCAAGCCCTGAAATTACTCTAGAACAGTATAATATTGTATATTACCTTGGTGCTGATTTGACAATGTTGTCTACCCTTAAGATCACCTCGGCACCCTCAGCAGCTGATAGCAATACCTGACGCTTGACTTGGAATGATTCAGTGATACCTAAGGTTGCCATGTCAGCAACTGTGCCATTAATCATATCTGGAAATTCAAAGAATAGTTAACAATGCCGCATCAAATAATAGAACCATAAAATTTAAAATGAAACCAGCATTTCTTTTAATTACAGGGTGTTTTCATTGACTGTTACCTAAACCAGCTGTTGTGTGTCCCTGGGTGTGAGAAGCTCGTAGTTTAGCCACCAAGTCAGCACTATCATAACCCGCATTATCAGCTATAATTGTTGGCAGCTATAATGCAAACAAAAATTAAAACATTAAAGAGACAACCAAATATTAGGTAAATAACAAAAAACTCATGCAATAAAGGAATGAAAGAAACCCCTATTTTTGTTTAAAATCAATTCAACCATCATGATGGCTATAACAACACCAGAGAAAAACGTTTATGCATGCATGCACTTCAGCACGTTTTCTAAGGATATAGAAGAGTTTGAGGGAGAAAATAAATGTTTGTTCTCTCCAAGTGTACAAAAAATTTTGAGTGTATTTTTTCGTCAGACCAAGATACTGTATTAACAAATGCAAGATGAAAGAATTAGCCTTAAGTTTCAAGCATGGACACTAAGTTTTGGCATTTTGTGAAGTCCAATTAATCAGGCATGTTTGAAAGCCAAATTTACTTATGTTTTGACTAATTCGCATACGGATTCAGAGCATGCGCAGACATTTTTCACTGGTGTTGGCTATGACATTGAATGAAAATAAGCAAATTATAAAGTTGATAAAATAACTACTGAATGTGTTCATTGCGCATTCAAGAAATGGTCGTTTAAACTTTAATTTTAGTGACTAACCTGTCTTAAAGCAGAGGCAAAGCTTTCCATAGCAGCAGCCTCTTTACCAGGAGTAATTGCTGCTAGCTTTGACACTGCATTGGCCATCAGCATTTCAGATGCTCCTAAGAATATGAAACAAAGACAATACTGTAAGTCTTTGTCTGCCAAATGAAGATAAAATGTCTCCCAATTGAGGCAATGGCGTCATATGTCATACAAATTAATCATCATCATTATGATCAGCAGTTAAGGATGGGGCAACAATTCCTGAACTATTTACTGATTCAAAACTTCTAAAATGAAGGATGGCGTTCAAATACACCGATAGATCAAAATAAATCTAATTTCTATCCTGTTAGCTCAAGGGATAATTTATAGTATGCATTTTAAGGTAAAAAGTGACAAAAAACTTGAAGTGTTTATGGTTCAAGTGCCCTTATTATAATAACTACTATTCCACCACCACCATCATCATTATCATTGGTGACATCAAACTCAAGATCATCAAACTCAAGATCATTGCTAACCTTCCCATTGGGGTACATCACCCTT
Organism: Actinia tenebrosa; assembly: GCF_029948245.1. Classification (NCBI taxonomy): domain Eukaryota; kingdom Metazoa; phylum Cnidaria; class Anthozoa; order Actiniaria; family Actiniidae; genus Actinia; species Actinia tenebrosa. The sequence goes on along the minus strand of NW_028292576.1, from coordinate 8,846,067 downwards.
TGGAGAATAAGGTTGTGCTTAGTGAATGCCAGCACGGTTTTGCCAGCACATCTACAAGCAATGTCATCACCACCATTATCATTATCATCTTCATCATCTGCCATCATCTTACCTCCTCCAAACACTGTCCTTGGTTCTTTAACTGTCTGTGTCAAGACACACAGGGCATCATGAAGAGAACGCTCTGCTTCATCAAGGATTTGTTGAGTAGCTCCTCTAATGATAATGGTGCAAGCTTCGTTCAAAGCACAACCAGAAAAGTGAATCAACTGCAAATAAATCACAATGTAAGAAACAAGGCCAGAGATGGCGAATTTCCTTTGGGGACTACAGTCAACTCTCGCCTTGCGGACACTCCGATATTACGGACACCTTGCTATTGCGGACAGGAGAAAAATCCCCAGCCAAAAATAATGACAAAGAAATGACCAAAATTAACTCTCCCTATTGCGGACGCTCGCTATTACGGACACTAAGTGACGGTCCTGTTGGTGTCCGCTGTAACCAGAGTTGACTGTATAGTGTACACCACCCATGCTTTCTATCATCCCTGCATACCAGTAAAAAGTACTCACTTTATCTTCGCCAATCATGATTTCATTAATCTGTTTACAAGTGCCAATTTTGACAAGATCTGGACGTCCAAAGGTGGATACAATCTCAGCACCTGCAAAACCAAATCACTACACTATTATACAATGTACAAACCAGAGTATTAGGCTATTTTTAGTGCTAGTATGCACTCATAATTTATACACCAAATTGAAAAAACAATGTAGGTATGCATGTTTGCAAAAATTCTATGAATGCCAAGGTAATTGAATACCCAGAAAAACCCCTCTAACTTAGCTCCGATAGTTAAACCTTTTCAACTTGACAATATTTTTTTAATTTGGTGCATATGGAGAAAGTCAAGAAATTATGTGGCACAATCGCAGACATAAGAGAAAGGAAGGAAAGGGGAAAATGGAAAGGAAAGAAAGAGAAGGAAAAGTTAGCAAGATGCTTAAGCAGGTGCTTGAATCAAGTTTTCCGAGACAACTACTACCTTACCTAGTACAAGCGCTAGTCGTTCAACGCCTTCAAAGTCAGCATGTTCTATGGCCATTACACCAGAATCAGCAAACAGTTGTTCTGGGTAATTATAGATTAGCTGCCTAAAACCCAATAATATAATATATATTTTAAACTTTGTTGGGAATACTATTAATTTACACAATGGAAAAACAACATAACAAAATGAAAAATACAAGGACATAAGCAAATAGCATAAAATAACATAGCATAACATAAAATTAGGAAAATAATCAAAGTAGCAACTTAAAAGGAGGGCGGGACCCGAGTACTCATGCAAGGCAAACCCCCACCCCCCCCCCCTCCCCAACAAGATTTAAAATTATATATGAAGAAAAAAATCTAAAATCCAGATTACAAGAAAATAGAGAATTACACGTTGGGGAAACATTCTTTCTCCTTTTGAAGAGAAGAAATAACTAGCTAAAAACTAGTGTGAGCTGCGTCAGCGTTTCTAATGAAACAGTAGTGATAAAAAGGTAAATTATACACCGTGAAAAGATGAAAAAACTTACTGATGTTTCAGACGCTAGTCCTTCATCAGAGTAAAAAAGCAATTCCTTTTGAAGAGAATAAAATGATCATACAAAGGCAGTCACTAACCTGTTTATAAAACAATTAATATCATGCTTGAGGATCATTTCTACTTTTTCTTTCATTTTTTCCTGCAGAAGAATTAATAATAATCAAATTAAGAACACAATACCGAAGTCATAGGACTATAAAACAGCCAACTTTCGATGCTCTGGTTGATTGATCAAGCACAAAGTTAAGCTGAATTTCTGCGAAAGAAAAGAATTATGATTACATCATAGTTTTTCTGGACCCTCAACTCAGATTGTTTTGTGCTTGACCAATCAAACTGGAATAATAAAAGTTGGCTATTGAATTACATGCACTGGTAAACTATAAGATCATTGTTGCGAGTGTAAACTAAGCATAAAGAAAAATATGAGCTTGGACATATAGTTTTGGGTTGTGTTTTTCTTACCTTTTCAGCAAGTTCTAATTCTGCAATCTTAGCTGTAGAATCAACTCTAACACGAGAACCAAATACCTACAAAATAGGCAATGATGTATTAATTAATTATTTATTTGTAAGCTGTAAAAACCTGCATATGTTGAGTAACATCCAATTATACGTATGTACATATTTTTATTTTGACAACTTGTCCATCCCCACCTGGAACTTGGAATATTTTTATGAGAAAAGTATGCTTGAAGAAACACAAATCAAATCTTTAACTTGTCCATCTTAAGGGCATTAATTGTTGTTATAGAAAAATGTACCTTGATTTTATCAGCATCCATACTAGTGTTACCTATCAGTATTCTAGCATTCTCTATAGTCTTGGGTTGGTTTACACCAATTTTCTTGTCCAGAAGAAACCCTAAAATATATAGACACATAATAATATATATTAAATGACATTGTTGAGCTTGGGTGGTATGTGCTGCTACAATCTCGTACCCAGAGCCTGCCTTTCTTCTGGCCTGTGGCAAAGAACAATTGCTCTGGCATAATCCATTTTTGGTGCATACAATTTTTAGGTAGTGAAATATAATCAATGAAACTCATGATTTCTGGATTTGATTCCCAGCTCAATGCCAGAAGTACGTAGTTGTTGGTTGGTTACTTGTTGGTTGTCTCCTGTGCTTCAAAGGGTTTTTCTCTGGATTATCCAGTTTTTCTCCCTACTTAAAAATCAAGCTTCTAAATTCCAATTTGATATATGGATGTTCATTTAGTATGGAGGGTTAGGGTTCTGTTTGTGGCTGTCCCACACTGTGATATAACAGCCAAAGTTTAGAGATTTTAGAACATATTTTAGCTTAGCTGGAATACCAGAATAGACAAAGCACACTATCAACAGTCATCATATAACAGTCATGTTATTTAATGTTGCCACACTCTACCACAGGAAGCCCACCAAGCATCAAATACCAAAACAACAAAAGCACACCAGTTAGCCCAACCATGTGTCATTCATTCATCATCATCATCCTTTATGCCCAAAACAAGTTTCATTATTATCAACCAAAGATAAGCCAATGTCAATCATAATATCACATTCTACTACAGGTAGCCCATCAATTAGCTATTATCATATATTCCACAGGTAAGCCAAAAGATAACTGACCTTCATCTAAGAATGAATCTACCATTCCTCCACCAAGTTTCTTGATAATCTGAATAGCATTCAGATCTCCACTGCTTTTAAGCCTCAACACAGCCTCCACAGCCAGCTTGCCAAAGTGGTCTCTATGTTGGTCAAGAATCTTTGAGCTTAGAGTTGTTCTTGCTATATTCATTAAATCTTCTTCAAACTTCTCTTTGTTACCACTGTTATCAGTAGCTGCAGCTTCTAGTGCTTGTTCCGCAACCTTGACAGCCTTCCGCCAACCAGCTATTATTGTTTGTGGATGGATTTTCTGGGATACTAGCTTCTCTGCTTCCTATACAAAACATTACTTTTTAAAGACAGAATTTCAGGGCTAAAAATAACGGCCAGTCAATGGACACCGCCTGACCAAGCACTAGTCTGGCCAAATGCCTCAAGCCTGTTCTCTTGACCTGCCTCATTGACTGGTCACATGTTGGTTAATCCAATGTGGCTGGTCATCATGCCTACAGCCATTGCTGCATGGATTGTTTGCTGTACCTACAGTGTAGCTAAGTGTTTATTGTAATTAGATAAATAGTTGGAAAACAACCGATTAGCTATTTCATTGTACCTAGGGAAGCACAGGTGATGTATATAGTGTTGAGAGTGCTCACCTCTCATCAATGCAACCCAGGTTCGAGTCCCACCGGGCTCAGTGTTGTATGTGAGTAGAGTTGCTTGTTGGTTCTAGACTTCTGTGCTTTGAAGGTTTTTCTTTAGGTTCTCTGGTTCCTCCCTCCACAAAAATCAACTAAATCTAATTCCACCATGGAATGAGGGTAACAGGTTTGTTAGGCACTGGCTATTAAGTGCTAGCCTCATAAAAACAGGGACTTTTTTTACCTTTAGAAGTTCTGTTGCAAGGACTGTCACACTTGTGGTGCCATCACCTACTTCATCATCTTGTACTTTGGACAATTCTGCAACATAAACCAACCATTATTTTAAGTAAATATCTATAACATGCTATCGATACAGGTAGACCAACATAGACTAGGCAAGGAAGGAGTGCCTTGTTTGGAACTTCAGCAATTACTGTCATTCTACTCTAACCAGGAACACTCGAGTTCGTTAAAGTTGTTTCAGATTTCAATCTGTGAGTTAGTCATGCCCTGACTTAAACCAACCCAAAGATTTTTCAAAGGGTATTGGAAATTATTTAAAAAGAACATCCCAACCCCCTCAACCAAGTAATTCTTTCTCTTACCAACTAATATTTTCGCTGCTGGGTTATCAATACCAATAGATTTTAATATTGTTGCACCATCATTTGTAACTTGAATATCTTTGTTTTGACCAAACGACTGTAGAATTTTATCCTGAAAATAAAGATTATGATAATGATAAATTTAAACCCAAATATAACTTATTTTAAAATTTTAACTTAATTTGAAGGGAGTGATTGTCCAGTGTCCAGAGCCAGAAATTCATATTTAAGCCATGCGATGCTAGATTGAACACCCCCTCTGATATCTGTAATTTGAATCACAACCTATAGATCCTTTTAATGTGTAATGGGTCATTACATTAACTTTTCGTCCCCCCCCCCCCCCCCCCCTTTCCCCATTGAAGACCTTGGAGTACGTACGTTCTTCAGGGGTCGGGGGAATTTTTAAGATGGAATTCTTCAGGAGTTGCGGGGGAGGGGGGGTAGCCCAATCCAAACACCTACCATTCCTTTAGGTCCTAATGTACTCTTGATAAGATCACCAATGGCTATGGCACCAACGAAAGAAGACTGAAGACAGGCAACATGATATACAAGGTTACAAAAAAACTAAGAATATAAGATACTAAGAATCAAATAAACAAAATAAAAAAGAATAAAAAAGCAGCATGATCTAAAACAGATACAGAGACTAGAGATAATAACGACCCCTCCTCCCATCAGCCTCTGTGCTGTCACCTCAATACATATATAATTGCCCTAGAACATATAGGACAGGGGTGGTAGAGAAACGAATCTTTTAGAAATTTGCCCAATAAGTAGCGCACAGTATTAGTTTCATTGTCTCGGCGAGTATAATCTCACTAACAGACCATTCCCGTTTATGGGTGGGTATTTTGGGTGGGTAGCAACCTGGACTCAACAAAAGACAACTTCCCTTTTCAAGCCTTATTACCGTCTAAGAACTAATCCTTAATGGTTTAAACTAAGCTAGAAAGATATGAGGAATTATTAAATAAGGTTAGAAAGGTAATATGATTTTCCCCCCACACTTTATGTACAAATTTATTTGCAGCCGGCAAATGTCAAACTCACAAGGCGAGCGGTCTCCCCTCTTTCTTCCTCGGCCATGGGATTCAGAATCTGTACAGGATTGAGAGAAACCTAACGAAGGAAAGAAAAAAGATCATTTTATTCATTGAGGTTGGAAATAGGAGATTAAATGGAATAAAACTCACCATTTTTGTACTTTTTTTAGTTAAAGATGAAGTTTCAACACGTGCAGAAAAATTCAATATGGCGGAATGGTAATACGCATGAACGGTAGTGATAACTGCTGTGTGCAAGAATCGCGGTCCTTTTTTAATTTCTTTTCCGTATCAGCTCATTTGCTTTTTTTTAAATTTATCAATAAACCGTCATAATGAAACGAGGATCGTAATTCTTTGCGATATCTAAAACACATATTTTTATTTTTTATTTATTACGATACCTTTCTTTAATTTAAATTTCTTGAATAAAGTTCAACAATGAAATTCAAACATTCTGTAAAACTCATTTTTTTTAAAATAAAAGATATTACATTTATCTGAATGAAAGTTAGAAATTTTCACTCTTAATTTTTGGGAAATAATATTTTAAAGGAAAAAATCAAATAATTCTGCCTTGCCGATAGAATTACGAAGTCTTTCCGGAGTATTTCCGAAGTTTGTTTCCTCGAAATCTATCGAGTGACGTCAATATATCACGAGGGTTCTATTACTTCTGTGTCGTAATCAGTACAAAAAATGGCGTCTGAAAACTCCGTCTGTACTTAATCATTTCTACTTTGCCACTCATCACTTGAAGTTCTTCGTTGCTTTGTGGTACAGACTGGTGCTTGGTTGATATATTCTGTTCATTATGGCCGCAGCAAGCCGTAAAAATCAATTTAAAGTTGTGTTGTTGGGTGAAGGATGTGTGGGAAAAACATCGTTAATGCTACGATATGTCCAGGACAAGTTCAACGACAAACATCTGACAACATTACAGGTAACTATCTATACCTCTTTATCCACATTGTTCCTTTATGTTTATCATCTTTACTACAAGCTTTGCATTTGTCTTTCCCGTGGAAAGACAAAGAGGTATAGTAAAAGAGGCTGGCTTGTCTGAAACTGCTATTTTCTTTCTAACATTTTCAATATTTATTAGATAATATACTTCCTTACTCTTGAAGCGTACTGCTATCTCCTTCGTTTAACGAGGTCAAATCTTTGATTATTCTAAATATTGTAACAAAATCATTTTCTTAATTCGTATACAAGTTAGACACTCCAGTATTTAAGAATTATAGATAAAAACTAGTGATTTTCATACATGATTGGTTTGATATGAAACTTATTGAGGACTGCACTAGTTTCTATAATGGTTTCCACTTGTATGACATCGTTTAAAAAAGCATTATCTTGTTAGTGATTTTCCAAGTTATAGGACCCAACCTGTCATAGAGGACATATTGTCTTTTTCTCATAATTTAGACATCATATATATAATTTGAGAAAGTATAAACCAGGTCTAACCACCCCCCTCCCTTAGATCAATCTGGAGGATGAGAACCTTCAAAAAATGTTTTGAAGGAAGTCGAATTGGCTGATTTTGTTGTATGGTTGGGATTTTTCAATGGCTGTCATCATGATGATTGACACATCAGCCGAGTGGCTAATCTATCATTTTTAGTTTGAAATATACCTAATTGCAATTGATACTATTACTACGAGAATCCTTTTCATGGCTCATATTTTTAGCCTAATTAACACAATTAATTTGGAATTCCCAGAATTAAGAATTTTATATAAGTAAAATAATTTGCAAAAGATTCTGGTATTAGTGGTATAAATACATATAATAAGGGAAAGGGAAATTAAATTGTACAAGAAACATTTCAGCTCGACAGCTACAGCTATAGTTTTTGATATTTAGCTACAGCTACAGCTATAGTTTTTGATACTTAGCTACAGCTATATAGTTTTTGTTATTTATACCTGGCCGAAAGAACATTATATACCTCCCAAGATAATACTGACACATTTTTTTTACCTTTTTAGGCTTCATTTTTGAACAAAAGACTGAATATTGGAGGACAGAGAGTAAATTTAGCAATTTGGGTAAGTGGAAAATAACTGTTGTTAATTGAAACAAAGTGTCGCAATAAAAGGTACATTTCTAAGTACAGACTGAAAGTGATCTGCATTTCAATATTGTTGCTGCCCCTACGCAGTTGCATGTTGGTGTTGCTACTACTGTTGTTTCTGAAGTATATTCAAAGTGTATACAATGTATACTAACAATAAAATGACGTTTCTATATACATGATGATGGAGAATGAAATTCAATGTGTATGAAGAGCTGCATATTCTGGATAATATCCTGGTTTGTTGAACATTGTTGCTGCTGCAGAGCTCTGTCGATGATGCTACACATATTGCTGTTGTTTTTGATAGTGTAGATGGCAATGCTTGTGACTGCAGTTGCTAATACTCTAGTTTTGAATTATCTTTGCTCAGTCTTAGTCTCGGTTGTGCGTTATGATATTCAGCTATTCAGCCAAAACCTGTGGCATTTTAATCAACTCATATATTTTTCTGTAGTACGTACATTCCTTACTGTATAATGGACCTTGATAAAAGAAAAGAACACATATGTACACAATTGAGGCTAAGACTGGGCAAAGGCAAAATTGAAATGTTAGTATTGTTCTTGGTACTGATCTAACCTATATAGTTAGCTATATATTTACAGATGTTCTATTATTGAAAAAAAATTTCCTTTTCTGACAGGACACAGCTGGTCAAGAGAGATTTCATGCTCTAGGACCTATCTACTACAGAGACAGGTAATGATCAATATTATATTACTTATGCACATATAACAGACTGCAGGCAGTGAGAGTTAGCTACAGGGGCGGCCTTACAGTACTTTTAAATTACAATAACAATAAATTCACCTTTTCGGTGCTAGCTTGGATTATAGTACGGTCACCAAAAAGTTCGGACATTGTTCTCTGATTTCCATACAAATTCACCAACTTTAAGAAGAAAATTTAGGTAGATTTTTTTAGTTAGCTATCTTAACAGCAGTAAGAATAACTTCAATCAAGCTAGAAAAAGGATCATTTACTTGTATTTAGAGAACTAACTAAACATTAACCAAGTAAATAGTTCATTCAGAGTCAGTATATTTGTACTGAAATTCGTAAACAATGTCCGAGCTTTTTGGTGACCGTAACACAATCTAAGACAATTTATACCCTGTGACAGCTAGCGCCGAAAAGGATAAATATTATTATATTTCTTTGATTATTGTTTCAATGAAAAATAGAAAAATGGAAAAATTCCAAAATGGCTCCTGACAGTTGATACAACATAATATTTTATCATTTACTGTTTTATTCATATCATTTTTCCTGCAGTAATGGAGCTATTCTAGTTTATGATATTACAGATGAAGATTCATTCTTAAAGGTGATTTAAATAACAACGAAAGACTAGAAATTGAAAAACTTTCAAAGATTTTCAAACCCTGAAACAACCTTTGGACTGATCCATCTCTGGGCATGTCTAAGGTTTCCCACAGATGGAATTAAGTGTTTTAGGCTATGCAGAGGAATAACCTACAGAGGAAGAACCTGGAGAAAATTCTTGAATCAAAGGAGAGACCTAACAAACTCTACTCACATGTGATGCTGAGTCTAGGAATCAAACCCAATTTAGACCCAGGAGAAAAACCCTCAAATCAAGGGAGAGACCTAACAAACTCTACTCACATGTGATGCTGAATCCAGGAATGAAACCCAATTTAGACCCAGGAGAAAAACCCTTGAATCAAGGGAGAGACCTAACAAACTCTACTCATGTGATGCTGAGTCTAGGAATCAAACCCAATTTAGACCCAGGAGAAAAACCCTCAAATCAAGGGAGAGACCTAACAAACTCTACTCACATGTGATGCTGAATCCAGGAATCAAACCCAATTTACACCCAGGAGAAAAACCCTTGAATCAAGGGAGAGACCTAACAAACTCTACTCACATGTGATGCTGAGTCCAGGAATGAAACCCAATTTAGACCCAGGAGAAAAACCCTCGAATCAAGGGAGAGACCTAACAAACTCTACTCATGTGATGCTGAGTCTAGGAATCAAACCCAATTTAGACCCAGGAGAAAAACCCTCGAATCAAGGGAGAAACCTAACAAACTCTACTCACATGTGATGCCGAGTCCAGGAATCAAACCCAATTTAGACCCAGGAGAAAAACCCTTGAATCAAGGGAGAGACCTAACAAACTCTACTCACTTGTGATGCTGAGTCCAGGAATCAAACCCAATTTAGACCCAGGAGAAAAACCCTTGAATCAAGGGAGAGACCTAACAAACTCTACTCACATGTGATGCTGAATCCAGGAATCAAACCCAATTTAGACCCAGGAGAAAAACCCTTGAATCAAGGGAGAAACCTAACAAACTCTACTCACAATATATGACACTGCTCCATTTTACATTTCCATTCAGTGACCACAAATAATAGTTCCAAGTCAAGGCTAGAGTTTCCGTGCATAGCAAAACTATACTTTTTATCATGTGCAGCAACTCCAACCTCGGCTTGGAACTATTACTCCTGGTCACTAAACGAAACTGTAAAATGGAATATTCCAGGAATCAAACCAGACACACATAAATGAAAAGGTGTGTCACTCGGCAAATACTCACTTTTGCTAATGGAAAACCCATTTTGATGCCTCAGGGAAAACCCAATCAGATAACCAGTCAAGCCCCCCTCCCCCTCCCCCTTAGATCTGTTGTTAACTGTTGTTCTCATTGATTTTTATCTTTATCTTTTGAAGGTCAAAAATTGGGTTAAAGAGCTCAAGAAAATGTTAGGAGATGATATTAGTTTATGCATAGCAGGTAAAGTATGTTAAACAATATATACATGAAAGTGCGAAATCATTGTCTGGTTTAAAACATAGACATTGTATAAGCTGAGACCAAAAGATATGGGAAATGACATAATTATCTCAAATAGTTCCTTGTTGGTTGTTGTTACATTCATAATAATTTGTCTTATCAACCATAGATTTAATAAATATGTTATGAGCTTTCGGCCTACTCGACCATCCTCAGGGAAATGAAAAACGTTACAATTGATCGCGTTTTTCTTTGTCAATCGTAATGTTTTTCATTTCCCTGAGGATGGCCGAGTAGGCCGAAAGCTCATAACATATTTATTAAATCTATGGTTGATAAGACAAATTATTATGACATTATTATCCTCTGATGTATTCATTTGAGATAGGTAGACAAAACCTTGTAATGATATTACACATCCTAATATTACTCTTAAAGGAAATAAGATTGACCTGGAAAAAGACAGACATGTTGAAGCATCAGATGCTGAAGCGTGAGTATTAATTTTAAAATTTAGCTATATGTGTGCATGACTTGCAACATACCTTAAAATCAAGAAAATTAAAAGAAGAAAAAAAATGAAAGGGAGATAGACAGTAAGAGATGGAGTGCATGAGTGAGTGAGCAAAGGAGCAAGGGAAATGGGAGCAGATCAGAAAAGAAGATGGAGAGAAGAAATGTGAGGGACAGAGATTATGACAATATTATTGCCATTATACTACTTGTTTTAACTGTCACTATTCCTGATTGATTTGGACTTAAACATAATTTTTTATTGAATTGACAGATATGCGAGGACAGTAGGAGCTAGACATTTTCACACGTCTGCAAAACTAAACAAAGGAATAGAAGAAATGTTTTTTGAATTAACAAAACGTGAGTACTGCAAATATCCATTTTATATTTCCTGACTCTTGTCCCCATCATGAAGTCATGAAGGGCACGACCCCAGGGCTTTCAGGATAAGTCGGCAGCTGCGGGAGCTCCAGTGATTGCTTCGAAGTTAACCGCCTGCTACCTTCCCTTCCTTGTATCAGATCACAGCCAGCTACTTCAGAATTATGGCCACCTAAATTATTTTTAAGTACTATATTTCCTATTCTATTTATTTTAGAAATGGTTGAACAGCAAGAAAAGCTAGATGCAAGAGCTTCAACTGCTGCATCGACAGACAAAGCAAGCAGTGGTAGGCGAAAGAATGTCGTTATTGTAGATGAACCTCAAAACAAGAGTGGTGGTGGTTGCTGTAGTAATAGCTCATAAATAGATAAATATAATAACTTTTACCTTACGCAGCTAAGGAACATGATAGTGAACATTGTCTCTTAATTTTAAGGTTTAAGTGAACTGTTGAAAATATTGTCATGGCAACTGTGGTGAAATATCATTTTTCTCTGAACCTTTTTGGTATGCACCTGAGTATTCACTTCATTAATGAACACTTTTAAAAATTAAAAAAAAAATTAATATTATTTTTGTTGTATTTTCGAAATTTAAGATTCCTGACAATCTTTTTGGCAGCGATTCAATGAATATTGGTTCATAAGGGTTCAACTTCTAGCCCTGTTGCACTTAAAATATAAGATAATGCTTGAAGGGAAAGTAGGATAGAATTAGTAAATAAAGGACACTCTTTTACTGTGCAATTGAATCCAGTTTAACAAAAAGAAAGGATTTTGGCATCAGTTTGCCTAGACCTCAGGCTTTTGTGTTCCCAGCTAGCAGAGTCTCTCTTCTCTTTCTCTACCTTCTTTCAGGCTGCTAGCAGAGTCTCTCTTCTCTTTCTCTCCTTTCTTTCAGGGGTAACCAGTCATTTCGCCCACGGACCATTTCGCCCACGCCAATTCGCCCACGCATAAAATCATCGATCATGCGTTTGCCAATTCGCCCACGTGTAGAATCACTTTAAGAAATATGTTACCATGACTAAAAAAAAGTAGTTCGTGATTTACCAACCGGTACCTACCAACCCTACTTGACGCTTAAGCTCAAGACTTCAAAACGCGAACTTTTTATACGAATACCGGTCGTTTCGCTACCACGCACTTTCGCTACCGTCGGTTCGCTACCACCCGGAGTCCTTTCACTACCATCATGAAGTCCTTTCGATCCAAAAGGAAATTACCAAAACAAAACTTCGATGAGACTTGTTAAAAAGAAACACAGCCTCTTGAAAAACATTTGTAAATGATTTTGAAGCATATTTGGAACGATCATTTCACGATACGATCAGTGAAAGTGGAGATCTAAACGCGACCAAGGACAGCGTTCAATTAGCTGCCATATCGAGTCCGTTTCTACCAACTTATGACTCGGATGACTTTATTTCCCTATTTCCCTATTTCCCTATACTCTAATCTATGAAATGTGTGTTTTGGGTAGCTTTATCATTCTTTATTATTTTTTACTTGCCAAAGTTCGAGAAAAATACAAAATACCTTATGCGCGAAACATCGATCGACAAGCGACGCCATATTGTTTTCGCGTAATCAACAAGCTTTTCCTAGTCGTTAACTGACACTTTCTTTTCTTGAAATCCATTAGACTTTATTATTTGCACTAAAAAACTAAGACGAAATGATCTAGTGACTTTATCTGGAATAAATTTGAGGATAAAACTTAACGATTGAGTGGAACGATCGAGCTCAGTTTACGGTGTTTCATACGAGTCTTTTCGCTACCAATAAGTTTTTAGTCTCCGTAGAGTAGTTTGTTGAAAACATTACAATATCCTTCTTCTTCATCGAAAAATCGAATGTTTAGGACATCTTTAATATTATTGCTTCTGACTTGCCAAGGTTAGAGCGAGAAAAACCAAAATACCTTCCGCGAAACATCGATCGACAAACGACGCCATATTGTTTTCGTGAGCTTGTCTAAAAGCTTGTCTAATATTTTTTGTAGATGTCAGATTCAGCAACACACGACATCTCCCATCTCAAAGCACCATATCTTTTCCTTTAACTTTATTAGTGAAAAGAATAAAGTCTAATGGATTCTAGGTAAAGAAAGCGTCAGTAAACGACTAGGAAGCTTGTTGATTACACGAAAACAATATGGCGTCGCTTGTCGATCGATGTTTAATAGGCGTAAAGGTATTTTGGCTTTTCTAGCTCGAACCTTGGCAAGTCAGAAGCAATAAATATGTCCTAAACATTCGATTTTTCGATGAAGAAAAAAGATATTGTAATGTTTTCAACAAACTACTCTTCGAAGACTAAAAAACTTATTGGTAGCGAAAAGACTCCGGCCTATGAAACACCGTAAACTGAGCTCGATTGTTCCACTCAATCGTTAAAATTTGGCGTTTACATCAGATATTAAATGGCCTCAAATTTATTCCAGATAAAGTCGCTAGAACATTTCGTCTTAGTTTTTTAGTGCAAATGATAAAGTGTAATGGATTTCAAGAAAAGAAAGTGTCAGTAAACGACTAGGAAGCTTGTTGATTACACGAAAACAATATGGCGTCGCTTGTCGATCGATGTTCCGCGCATAAGGTATTTTGTATTTTTCTCGAACTTTGGCAAGTTAAAAAATGATAAAGAATGATAAAGCTACCCAAAGCACACAGTTCATAGATTAGAGTATGGGGAAATAAAGTCATCCGAGTCATAAGTTGGTAGAAACGGACTCGGACTCTATATGGTAGCTATTAAGTGAACGCTGTCCTTGATCGCGTTTAGATCTCCACTTTCACTGATCGTATCATGAAATGATCGCTCCAAATATGCTTCAAAATCACATACAAATGTCTTTCAAGAGACTATGTTTCTTTTTAACAAGTTTCATCGAAGTTCTGTTTTGGTAATTTCCAATGGTAGCGATGATTTTATGCGTGGGCGAATTGGCGTGGGCGAAATGGTCCGTGGGCGAAATGACTGTAAACCCTTTCAGGCGGGGAGGAAGGAGACTCTGCCAATGTAGAGCATTTCCTTTGATACACCGCCATCCACGATCGTGGACAAACAAAACCAGTTTTAAAACCGGTTTTTAACCGGGTACATGTAGTGCGCATGAGCAAATGTAACACACCCTGGCGCCAAACGTTGTTTGACGAGAGCGGCTGTCAAAATCATGACAGCGTTGCTAAGTTACGCTACGCAGGTGCAACAGAAATAACGTTCTACATCGGCAGAGTCTCTCTCAACCAAAACAAAAGGAAAATAGGTTCTGCTAGCAGGGAAGCTTTTGTGCAATAATAGCCAATAATCAATATTAGCATGTAGATTTAATTCCTGTTCAGTGAGGCATCTTCTCTTGAATATCTCTCAATATGTACAGAAACCTTAAGTTAGAAGAAAAAATCTACTAATTTTGTCAAGATGTTATCTCATGAACATTTTAAGATTACAGAAATATCTGATTTCTCCTTAGCACTAAATTATTACACAAAAGGCAAATTTAAAGTTTTCACTAAAAAAAACGACACTTTAATCTGGACTTTGAGAACATAACTTTAGGGATTTTGCAACAACATTAATAAATTATCAACCCAATGTCTGTTTGGGTTTTTGTTGAATGGAAGAGCATGATAATGAATCGTCCCTCCACTCCTCTCACTCCTCTCCATGATTTTAGGGATTTTGTAACAAATTCAATAAATTATCTACCCAAAGTATGTTTGGCGTTTGGTTGAATGGAAAGAGCATGATAATGAGTCGTCCCTCCACTCCTCTCACTCCTCTCCATGATTTTAGGGATTTTGTAACAAATTCAATAAATTATCTACCCAAAGTAATGTTTGGTGTTTGGTTGAATGAAAAGAGCATGATAATGAATCGTCCCTCCACTCCTTTCCCATTTACATCCCATCCTCTTACCTCTTTTTCTTTTCATTTCTTTCCATTCCCATTTAATTTGTAAGTCCCTGTAGAACGCTCAAGGGCAGAATCAAACTAAGGCCCTGGCTAAACGAGAAAAAAAGGTTTCCTGAAACATGTTTACCGTGCGCATGTTTCCTCGATGTTTCCCAGTTTAGTCACATGCGAAACATTGCTGCATGCAACAAATTTTGCTTCCAAGACGCAAAAAATGTTTTTGCTGTGCGGCAGAAACATTTCATGTTTCCAAGATGCATAGAAACATTGTTTCCTGACAGTTTTGCCACCCTAGGAAACATTTAGGGAAACATGTTTCCTCATTTAGCCAGTGCCTAATGCAGCAGAGCATGAGAAATGGATAAACTGTATCTTCCAGCTTACAATAAAAAGTATATGATACAAATAATAGATTCATGGATTTTCTTGGTAGAATTGCAAGAAATAC
Source organism: Actinia tenebrosa (assembly GCF_029948245.1). Lineage (NCBI taxonomy): Eukaryota > Metazoa > Cnidaria > Anthozoa > Actiniaria > Actiniidae > Actinia > Actinia tenebrosa. Next base: position 8,830,447 of record NW_028292576.1, on the reverse strand, counting down.
TAATACAATGCAGAATCCTTGTCAACTCGGCTTTTGAGCTTTGAAGGAACAAGAAAAAAAGTAGCATTTGTCCAACTAGCTTAATTTTATTTGGTATTTTGTTTGAGTTCCTAAGGTTTTTTGCAGATTGTGGACAGTCATGTGATTGAGTCATGCAAATATAGTCTGCCAGAAAATGAAGTACTTTCAGATTGATGAAGAACCACTCGAATAAAACCAACATTTTGTGACGTCTTAAAATGACCCATACATATTTACTGATTGAAAATATCTGTACCTATACACTAATAGTTTTGAATATGTTGAATCCACTCTCTGCTGTGCTGAGTATAACACCAGGTAACTGTTCATGCCAGTGAATTTCTTTAACAGATTTTTGACCCTATAAAAAATTTTAATTTTTTTTAGTACGCTTGGCCATCAACTGACGACTCTTAAAACTCCAGTGCATACAGGATTAGCCTCGAATCCAGGAGTTGCTAAGTTGTTTTGTTATTCTAATTTTATTAATTTTCTGCTTTTGATTACCAACCTCAGAAGTGAGGCTTAGTCCACATACACTGGAGTTTTAAGAGTCGTCAATACACCTCTATTTCTAAATGGTTTGATCCCAAGTTAAGTCCAAAGATCATTCCATAGAGTATCATACACCCTTCTCATAATGGCTGACAAGTGCACGAAAACGAGGTCACCCAGTCATTATTTCACGATAAAAGATATAAAATTACATGAAATGACCTTAAAGAAGAAAAGTATAAAAAATGACCTTTGTTTTGATCTGAATTAGCGCTAACAGCCTTTATTTTGAGTGTGCAGCTGGCTAGCAACCTTGCAAGATGACCTTGGGTGACGTCGTTTCCATGCATTCATCAGCCATTATGAGGAGGGTGTATTTATTTGTTTAATGGTTGCTTATAAGAAGACACATGAATATCAATTCAGCTCAAACGAAGAATCATTTTCTCAAGGGGATGACATGTGGTATGTAATGGAAAATGGAAAATATACAAGGAGGAATGGTCTAAATGAGAACATTAAAAACATGAAATAAATTGGTGAGTCCCCTCCACCCACCCCTTCCCAAGCATGTCATAACTTACCATATGGATAAAAAGTAACTGTGGTGGTACGTCGAGGTGATGACCAGGTCCTTCGGCCATGTCGTCTCTCTCTACAGCCAGATCCCAGAGAGTAACCTGATTGTCTTCAGAGGAAGCAGCAAACACAGAGCTATCTGTTGGATGCCACTCTACTGAGGTGATGGGACCAGTGTTGTGCTTGAAAAGAGCTACAGACTCGCCACTAGTTGAAAGAGAATATGATCATGTTGAATCGTAAAGACTCTATGTATGTTCTTGTGTATGCAACACAAAGTGTATGGAGAAGAGGTTTTCAAGAAGATTATGCAAGAAAAAAGAGTGTGATCTGTCACTGAAGTAATAAGGTGGCAGAGTGAAGACAAGTTACCTAGGTAATACAATACAATACATCTTTATCCACATTTCCTTTTATGTTAGATTACATTAATATATCTAGATCATTGAAAAGAAAATACTTATTTGGTCAAATAAATAAAGCCAAATTATTATAAGTGGTTAGTGGTAATGAAAGGAAATGCCTTGAGCCTAAATAAACCATATAGTTTCCTAGTTAGACCCTAGTAACAACTACTGACTTTGACATTTTGTTTATAAAATGGTATATTGTGCCGAAATATTGTGCCTATTGTGCCTAAATGCATGTCAAAAAAAAGCATCTCAAGAACTTTTTTATATTTCTTGTCGTCAAGTGTATCTTCAAACGTAGCCTTGTTACATTGCAGCTTGGTCATGGGCAATTATAAGACTTACTTTTGAATTGTCTGAGATCCCAAATCTTGATTATCCCATCATCACCTCCTGATACAATGAAAGGCTCATTTCTGGAATAAAATATGAATCCAAATAAGATATGCAGAACCATAAAAAAGCTGAGAAGACCAAGAATAGAATCGTTTTTCACCAGAACAACCCCAATTCCATAGAATAACTACTGTAAGAATGATTTCTAGCCTGTTCCAAGAGATGACGTTAACATCTGCATCATGGGCTTGTGTTGTGAGCATGCAGGCTTTTGATGGTGCAGCTCTAGCATCCCAGATACGTATTGTTTTATCAGAAGAGCAAGAAGCAAACACCTATTAAAAAGCATTTAAATAATATTTTAGTTAGGAATTTAGGTTTTTCATCAAGATTGATTTTATTGTCTCATTTCCATGCTGTATACACTAAAAAAACCGTCCTTTTTTCACAAGGGTAGCACTTAATAGCCAGTGGCTAACAAACCTGTGGCCCTCATTCCGTGATCGAATTGGAATTTAGGAGTTGATTTTTGCAGAGGGAGGAAATACAGAGAACCCAGAAAACCCTCGAAGCAGAGAGAACCAACAAACAACTCTACTCACATACGACACTGAGCTCAGCGTAACCCAAACCCAGGTCGCATTGATGAGAAGCAAGCGCTCACACGGCTACACCACCCGTGCTTCCCAACACTAGAGATTGGTATATAATTATATATCCACCACCATTGGAGTTTATCCTCAAACATCTCCAAAAGTCAACTTGCAGTAATAAATTTCTCCAGTATATATGCTAAACAATGCCTTATTTATTATTTAATAGTCACTAATGACACCCAGTATCAAGCATTTTAACAGCTTTCTTGGGGGTACGGGGCTGTTTTTTTTAATTTGTTTGTTTGTTTGTTTTTGTTTTTTGTTTACCTATCGGTAGTATCATAAAATAATAGAAACAACTCGTGATTTTTTTTCTGGGAAACTAAAACCTAAAACCTTGGCCCATTCTTTGGACCTCATCCCTTACTTACATTTTGTTCATTTGGACTCCACTGTAAGTCCTCAACAGAGTCAGTATGTGCGTTATAAGGTCTTTGATCAACATGCCATCCACCACCATCCTGTGGTGACCATACGTGAATATTATGCTTGCAGTCTCCTGTAAGCAACCTGTCAATCAAGTATCAAATATATATTTGATTATTAATTATTATTTCATTATTTCATAAATGCGGCATCACAGCCGTCCTTATCAGCACTCCTAGTGTAGTTTGGGCTGTATTCATACTAATGCTTGCTTTTTGTGTAACAATTCACCTTTTGGCGCTAGCTTGGATTGTGTTACGGTCACCAAAAAGTTCGGACATTGTTCTCGGATTTCCATACTAATTCACTGACTTTAAAAAGAAAATTTAGGTAGATTTCTTTAGTTAGCTCTCTTAACAACAGTAAGAAAAGCTTCAATCAAGCTAGAAAAAGGATAATTCACTCATATTTAGAGAACTAACTAAACATTAACCAAGTAAATAGTTCATTTAGAGTCAGTATATTCGTACGGAAATTTGAGAACAATGTCCGAACTTTTTGTTGACAGTAACACAATCCAACACAATTTATACCCCATGACGGCTAGCGCCAAAAAGGTGAATTCATTTTTACAGGGTAACGTCATAAGCCCCAGGGGCAGGTCCAGGGATTGCCACCCCGTTTTGCTCAATTTTCTCAGTTTTATCCTAATTAGTAAGCCGCCCCCTTTTAAGACCTTTGTAATAGTAACCTTCCTTCTAAAATTCCTGGATCTGTCACTGAGCCCTGCAGCCAACCCTCAACCTGGTCATAAGCCCATTAAGAAATCCTTATAAATGGATTATAGCCAGGATTTGAAGGTAGGGTATTTATCTTGATTGTTTGTCTTTACCTTCCAGTAACATTCCTTGACCAATCCATAGCGAAACCTTCACTCTGGCAAATAAAACACACATTTAAATGGCTTAATGAAATTCAACTAGAGGTCTATCATTAATGCTGCAGTACTACCAGTACTAGGCTATAAGTTATTAGTAGCAAAAAAGGGCCTGCTTTGAAACCCAAAACATTAAATTTTACATAAAAATCAATCTCTATATTTGAACAACTAGTTGGATGATGATGACGATGATGAAGATGATTATTATTATTATCATTGTCATTGTCATTGTGAGTGTGGGTGTGGGTGTGAGTGTGGGTGTGGGTGTGAGTGTCAGTGTCATTATTATCATTACATGTCATTCACAACTCCATGTAAAGCACCTTTTGATTATAATCCACATAGAAAAGGGCACTATATAAATCATAATCATCATCATCATCATCATCATCACCATCCACTTACAAGATGTCCAGTGAATGTAAACAAGGGAGAAACTTCCTTGATCTGTGTTGGTGATGATGGATTGTCTACAGTGATAACTTGTGCAGAGACATCCCATATGTGGACTTTACTTTTATCTGACCATGTTGCCACTATATGCCGATTGGGAATATGAGAAAACTGGAATGGAATAAAAGGAGGTATTAGCATCATATTAGCATCAACTCAGCTCCACATTCATTATAATCATCAAAGCATTATTATCATGAGACATCATCATCACCATCAGTGATGCCATCATAATCACCACCATCATTATCATTAGCAGTAGCACCATCATCATTGGTATCATTATCATCACCATCATCAATATCACCATCATCATTAGTAGCAGCAGCACCATCATCACTATCATCATCATTATAATTTATTATCACTACCACCACCACCCCCAACACCTTCATCATCATCACCATCACCATCACCATCATTATCACCATCACCATCATCTGAAGCAGCAGCACCAGATTATCATTCATCATCAGTATTATCCTTCACACATCATCAACAGCATATACACTGTCTCACACCATCAAGTACCGTCATGACTTACTCGTATTCTATTAACTCCTCCGTCATGTTTTATCATGCTTGTTTCCATATCTGGTTCTTCATCAAGATATTCATCGTCATCTGAGTCAGCTACATTATGATCGGTCACAGAGAAAATATAAACTTTCAGTATAATTATGATTATTATCATCACTGTCAACATCACCATATTAAGAGGGATCATCATTATCATCAACAAAACCCTTCAGTATCATTATCAACAGACATCATCATCATCATCAACCTTTATCATCATGCCCTATCATCATTATCAAGAAGAAACATTATCATCATGAACATCATCAGCATCAGCATCAACCAACAACAGTATCACCATCAACTATAATTATCATCAATATTAACTATGATTATTATCAACATCGACATCATTGACACCCATCATCATCTTCAACAAGCATAATGATTATCATCATCATCATCATGAGAATCATCATTAACATTATTATCATCATCATCCTCAACAACCATGATCATTATCAACATCATCAACAATCATCATCAACCATCACTTATCAGCATCATCATCCATAACCATCATGATCACCATCAGCATCATTGGCATCATCACATTATCATGTATTACCTGTATCTTCATGTTCTGTCTCATATAAATCTGACATCTTCATGACTATAATGTGATTTTGCTGACCAAATGCTGCTTGAGTACCAGCAACCATATATGCCGTCATTGGAAACTATAGCAACACAGACAAAAAAAAACAAGCTATCAGTGCATCCATGGCAACAATCAACAAGCCATCAGTCCACAAGGCATATATCATTGTAAAATCGATTTTATTCTTCTTTGGCTAATAGAATATACAGTATTAATTAACAATAGAAACTGATGAAGAGTTATCAAGTTTAACACACAAGATGTTTGTTTTTTTTTCCTTGCTACCTCTGTTCTTGATTCACCAAGGCCATCTGGAATGACATCAAAGCTCAGACAAGGTGACCCTGTTTGTGCCTAGAAAATAATAACGCGAAGTGATTATGAAATTTAAGACATGCATGTGCTCCATTAAAGCCACCTATATGCTGCCCTGTAAAATCACTTGCAGTCATTCTCAACAGTCTAGTTGTACAATGCAGAATTGTACAATTTTCCACAACAAAATTAGTGTTCTGGTGGATATCAATCAAAGTGTTTCCAGTTTTCAAGGGCACAAGCTATATGGAATGTCATGGAAATGCCTTAATTGTTGTCAAACAAAAACTACTTCATTGCAACAATAATGCATTATATTTTGCATGTGTCATGGAGAATTAATAGGGACTTTAAGATGTGCAAAATCTATGACGGCGACGTCAACTGGAAGTGTAAATAATTTCTCTTTGGGGTTCTGTTCATTGGAGATTTCATTCAAAACATTGTCAGTAAAGTCAACTAATCCACAAGAAAGACAGATTATAAGAGGACTTGAAACCTAAAGTGCCGTAATTTACACTTCCAGTTGAAGAAGCCCTCGCAGATTTTGCGAATCTTAAAGTCCCTATTATAACCACTTTGGACACCATTTATTTGAAACTACATAAAGAAATCTGCTGAAAAAATACGGCAAGCAAAAAAGTGGAAACTAAATGCATTATTAACTAATTCAAATATTTCAACTTACTGCATGATACATTTTGTAAGCACTGCTGTCATATGTTAGTTCATCACCCTCTTCCATTTTATCTCCTGGCAAAAATATCTTGAAGTAAAAAAACATTGAGTACATGTGCATATATTTTTAAAAGTGCACGTAGCCCCTGATACAATACTTTCCGTATTGATTCTACATAAAGTGAATAGTTGAATGGTGAAATATTTATTCATTTGAATGTTGCGTCTTTAAGTTATAAGGGTTTACCCTTCCATTACATTGCTGACTGTGACGTCACCCCAGGCTTTTGAGTGTATTTGTTTTAATTTTCAATACCAAACAATAGCCATTATGAGACATCAAATTTACGATAAACATTGTGAAAACCTTGAGTATAATAACAATTTTTTTAAAAAACTGTTTGTATGAACCAGTCAAAATTTGTATATTTAATGAAGCCTGGGGTGACGTCACAGTCAGTATATCATATTGGAAGTATAAACCCTAATAACTTAAAGATGAAACATTCAAATGAAGAAATATTTCACCATTCAACTAGTTACTTTATGTAGAATCAATACTGAAACTATTGTATCAGGAGTTAGGTGCACTTTAATGATTTTACATAATGACAATGATGATAATTATATTTAATAATCATAATAATAGAAATTCTATATTTATTCATTACCTCTTTATTTTCCTCAACCTCTTTGTTTTCCTCCTCAAAACTCCCTTCTCCTTCTTTTGACTTCTTTTTCTTTTTCTTCTTCTTTTTCTTTTTGCCTTATTACAAAATGATATAGCATATAATTTTGTGATACTAATTGTTATTACCTTTGTGCCTTCTGATAAAACCCACAGTCTACCGGTGAACCAAGTTGGCCTTTTATAAAGTTACATATGATATTAAAGATGGGGTTATATCACCAAGACTGATTCAACTATTTTTTTTTTAGATACCTCTTTTAATTAATTATATGTACATATATATCTCTCATTTCCTTTTATATATAATATACATATATGTTGGATTGTAAACAGCGCCTTTGGACTAAAAGGATTAAGGCGCTATATAAATCTTGTTATTATTCTAATAATAATAATAATAATTATTATTATTATTATTAATAGCATTATATAATATAATAGACAACTGGTAGCAAATATCCCAAAGCAGCTTAATTTGCAGATGAAAAAAGGTCTAATAAACATATATTAATTATGAAATTTGTGAGATAAATTGAAGACAAATAACGACATTTTTGAAGTTTTTTAACTGAACGTTCCAACAGTAACAACGGTCAACTTCAGAGTGAAAATACAAGGCAAAGAATTCCATATAAACTGTTGTTGATGTGTGTGAATTTCTAAGCTTATACTACTTTTTGACATTGAATATAAGATTCTGCTTCCAAGGTAAATTATTTCATACTCAAGCACACTAACCTGTAGTTTCTTGGGGTTCATTACTGACGTCAGTGGTATCCATAGTCCTTGGATTTTTACCTACGAAATCAGACCACTTAGCAAGGGATATATCTTGTATCATACAGTAGAATGCATACCATACATTGTTTATCCGTAAAAAAAACGTTTTAAAAAATGGTACAGATTTTCACAAATAATTAGTAACTTCAGTAGACCTCATTAGAATGTGGACTTACAAGACTTTGCACTCATTTGTACAATTTTGTTAGTTAGCTTCTTCATGGATATATGACCGTATGTGGAATGCACTTTTCCACTGATATAGGGTATGCACTCTAATATATAGTTCTTTGCTCACCTTTACCGATTTGTGTTTCTTGTTTGATTCCTTGGTCCATTTGCCCCATTATTAACCCTGATTCCTCACTTTCAAAATCATCATCACTGTTGTCGTATAACTCCATTTCTTCATCACCTTTGATGGTCATATTTGAACAAATAAAAAAAAAAGATAAAGAGAATCTCCAGTAACTCTAGGCCTCATAAATAATTAGTAATTAGATCTTATTAACCAAGCGGGAGGTCTTTACGGGATATTCTTGACCGAGGTCTGTACCCGACCGAGGTCAAGATTATCCCGTACAGACTGACCAAGATCGGTTGATAAGAGTTTTATTATATGACCACTTTTCATTGAAAAGGACAAAATGTTTTCACCGTAAGATTAATATGCAATGGAAAAGGTTAATACCGGAGAATCTAGACCAGTCCGCAATGCGATCTATCCAATCAGATTGCTCGATTTGCTAGTGTCCAGGCTCTAAGATTCACGGTCATATAATAATAATGATTATGACAATAATGATGATGATATAATGATGATGATAATGATGATGATGCATTTATTTACACTTTATTATCATATATTGTTGGATGCATGTATTACTTGTTTGCGATCATTCCCAGAGAATAAGATAACAAAAAAGGCAGCCACGTTGGATACAATAAAAGACTAAAATGACATATTTTGTTAAATTCCTCCAACATGGTGGCTATAAAAACCTGCAATATTATGTTTTTATCTGTACAAGTATGAAAGATAATCAAATTTCAGATTCAAAGTCTTCTTTTCTCGTTAATAATGCAATTTTTGATAGAATAATCGCAAAATTTTCTGTAATTTAAACTAAAGAAAAAGAAAACAAATGGATTGCAAAGCAAATGTTTTATACGAGACAAGAATTCTTTTTGCAACAAAAAACACGCGAACAAATTATAATACAGCCTCAAATGAAACCCAAAACAAGGAGTCCCAGAATTTTCAGAGATATCAAAGTCAAATTTTGTAATTGTTAGTGAAAAAGTTGTTTTATTGCGTAAAATAAGTTTTCTTACCTCCGTCCGCCATCTTTGCACGTGGTTATGTACTACTAATGGCGGACTCAGCTGACCATGCATTTTTAAGTGTGACGTCACTCGTATGGCAATCGACCTCCGGCCGGGTCCAAGACAAAAAAAAAGGGTTTCTATTTAAACAGTTTTCGTGCTTTTTCTGTTTGCCAGGGATTTTTATCCAAAGTCAAAAGTGGTTTCAGGTAAAATTTAAATCTTTGGAACATCTTTGACCTTCAATTCAATGGTTTTTGTGCGCATTTGAACCAGGCCTTGCGACACAACTCCAAAGAAACAAATTCTTTGGTCAAACATGTTTAAGAATTTTACTTGCTAATATTATATTTAATAATTTCCTAATTTATTTCTCCCTTTCGAATTTGAATATTGGAACAGCCGTTTGGGTTTCCTGTGGTTTAGGTTCCAGTTCTCTCTCGGCAAGTAATTTCAAGATGGCTGACACAGAGAAGCAAGTAAAGAAGAAAAAGATTAAAGAAATCAAACCAGGGATTATTTACTTGAGTAGATTGCCACCATTTATGAAGCCATCTAAAGTTAGATATATATTCTCTCAATATGGCGAAGTTGGAAGGCTTTTTCTTCAGCCTGAAGGTTTGAAAAATGGTTCTAAATGTTTTGAATTCTCAAGAACGTGTTATAAAAATTTGTTCGTGTTTTGTAGATGAATCTGTCAGAAAAAAGAGAAAGAAATTTGGAGGAAGTGGAAGGAAAGCTTTTACAGAAGGATGGGTTGAGTTTAAAAACAAAAAAATAGCCAAACAAGTCGCTAATTCCCTTAATAACACAATCATTGGTAGGTGAAAAAGTATAGAGTAGTGTATGTCTTTTTTTAGTCAAAACGTATTTATGGTTTTGTTTGTTTTACTGGTTAAAAGGCGGAAAGAAAAAGAGTTTCTATCATGATGATATCTGGAATATCAAATATCTACCAAGGTTCTTGTGGTCACAACTTAGTGAACAGATTGGTAAGCAAGTATATAAGCTCATATACCCATCAAATTTCATATCAATACCCTGAACCAACTTATGGGCTGATCAAAGTCAGGGCATGACAAACTAACAAATCAAACCCTGTAACGACCTTTGGGCTGATCTACTCTACGTCAAGGTATGGCTAATATATATAACTCACCAATCAAATTCTGAAATAATCTCTGGGCTGGTCGATCTAAGTACATGTACATCATACTTACTCATACTTAGATTAAATTGAGATTTACTGTAGCTTGTTAAAGTGCTTATAAGCCTTTGCACAATATCTTCAGAATTGATTCTTTAGATAGTGAATAATTGATTTGAAAATATTTCGTCATTTGAATGTCGGGTTTTTGAGATACGAAGGTTTATATTCCCAATATGTTAATGACTATGACGTAACATAAGGGATCATTTAATATACAGCACTGCACTCATTCTGGAATACAGTATTTTAAAAGCATCTCCCTTTTACTCGTGACTCATGTAAAGGTTCTTACAAATTTGTTTTCGAAAATTGTCCAGCGTTCAATATTAAAAATTGCCACAAAATAACTCACATCCCTTATGTTACGTCATAATCATTAACATATTGGAAATATAAACCTTCGTATCTCAAAGACCCGATGTTCAAATGACGAATTATTTTCACAATCAACTATTCACTATTTAAAGAATCAATTCTGAAAATATTGTGTAAAGGCTTATAAGCACTTTAAGTTTTGGAGGAGTGAGGGGGGAAAAAGAACCCAGAGAACAACCATATGATCAAGGGAGAAGCATTACTCTCATGCAATGTTCAGTCCAGGAATACATCAAAGCAAGACACTAGAGCACATAGTTTCAAAACTGGACTGCATTTTTACATGGAAGTTCAATAATTTGAGTTTAACCATTCATAAAATTGTTCTTAAGAGAGGATGTCAGCAAAAATCGACCATACGCCGGCAACAGCCGAAAAATCGAATTCGCTCATATTTTGGTATTAGGAAGACCTTGATGCGATATAAACCGTGGTATACTTCATTTGCCAAAATATCGCTTTATTTCCGAGAAAAACGAGAAAAACAAATTCGTGCATAATTGACTCTCTGAGAGAGTCAAAATATACTCCAACTTTGGGGGCCTCGCGCGCCTTTGCAAAAATATCTACAGACTCAATCTTGGGAAATTATTTGGGATAGTGTTTTAACATTAAAAAGATGGAATTTCACGGTGTTCGAATAAATTCATAGTGGCGAAAAATATTTATTCACCAGGGTACTTTGACTTCGCGTCAAAAATGAGGAATTTTCAAAAAATGATTTATCCGTGTGCTAAATAAAATAAAACGTTGATATTAAGAAATTGAAAAGCTAAAATAATGTTCTAATCGTGGGTGAAGTCATTTTTGGGGGTTTTTGTTCTGCGATGAGAAATAAAGTCTAAAAGTTACAGAAATTTTGAAGAGCTCAGACAGTCGGCCAAATCAAAGCGATTGACAAATTTGCATAACTTTTTGGATTTTTAAATCTTAATTTGGCTAAGTATCATAAAAACATCATCAGCATACAAGTTCAATGTAATATAATGACAAATACCGCAAGAATTTCGTTTTTACATTTGATTTTACCTAGAATTTAACAACAATTTATGCCCGGGAACTTCTGTTTACAATCATTTAGTGACTGAGCGGCAGGGCTGAAATGTGTAACGCGACAGATTTAGTTTTTGCAATTTAAAAATAAAGTCTTTTTCTTTTCAATTTCAGAGAAATAAAAGTATTTATTTGTTTGTTTGTCTCTTTAATTTTTCAAGAGAAATCGAAAATCGACTTTTTTCGAGTGAGAATCTGAATGAGAGATCGAAGGCAATCAAACCGTTTAAATCGGATTCAACCGGCTTGTGATCATAATCCTAAACGCATAGTCCCAGTCCTAGATCTGAGACAAGTTCCGAGTTGAATAATTCTTCACAACAGACTTTAACCGTTGTTTTATCAATCGGAAAAAATTGACGTTTGCAGCAATTTTGTCACTATCATCTGCCTATATTTTTTCAAGCAATACTCTTATCGAGTATACTAGAAAAAACTTGATTTATCATTATTTTAGTTAAAGTCTCTACATATTGCTGTATTTGTATATATAAATACAGCAATCACAGAAATCTGATTCAACCAGGCATATCATAGTTAAGTATACGACAATTAAGTAACCATATAATTGATTCGACTTCTAAAGCGCGGACTATACCTGCTTTCGAAATAAACCGGCTACAAGGCTGGACTATAGTTTTATGTACTGCTTGCACAACTACATTGCCTGACAAGTTCATTGAGAATATCGATGTACGGCATTTTGCGATTGACTGTAATACTGGATATATCAAGTTCGAAAGCAGCACAAATATCTTTCAGCATGGCAATAGAGAATCTTGGAAGTTTTGATTGTGAAGACATTTTGCAGATGTCGTAAGTGTGATACATTATTGGGTGTTGAAGAGTAATTGCATTCATCACTTCATCCGTCAGTTCTTGCACATCTCTGTTCACAATTTCTCCAACATTTCCTCCCATTACATCTTTTTCATAAGAGTCTAGATTTTTTGCTTTTGCTAAGCGAGAAAAAAAATTTGAAATTTGCCGAGAAGATAGAAAATCCTCTTTCCGGAACATGCAAGAGCCATCAGCATTTTTGGCTTTTCTCATTGACTTAGATACAGTTCGTGGATCTGCTTTTTGCCCAGTTAATTCACCATTTTTAAAGACTTCCATGAGATAGTTTTTTTGGGTTTCAGTAAACCTTTTCCTCTTTCCTGTAGACTTCAAGGCCCAACCCATCGGAAGTACTGAATCTGCCATACTATTTTCTGATTCAAGCGTGTCTGGCTGAGGGAATGTTGGAACTTCACTCATCCCCTTTTCGAGTTTTGAGGCGTAACCTATCATTGATTTGTCATAAAATGTCTGAAGTTCAAGGGAATACTTGTGTTTTCCAATGTCCAGATGTTTTTCAAGTGAAGAATACCCGCTGAAACGACTTTGTACAGCCCTCCTCTGGACAACAGAACAGCTTTTTATCAGCATCTGCCTGTAGATCCTCAGCGTCGCCTTTGCCACAATCAGCATTACCACCAGCATCGCCATCATCATTGTCATCATCATTATCATAACAATCATCAATGCTATTACCTTCATCATCATCGTCACTGGCATCATCTTTGCTCTCTAATTTTGAACTTTTTGGGCCTTTTCGGGGTTTTACAGGAACAAATAAGATTTTGTTGCTATTATCATCCGACGTTTTGTTTAGTTTGGGTATGCCGGTTGGGAGACTTAGGTCATTCCAATTGATGGATTTCCCAGGACCAATCTCATAGGCTCTCCACATTTTCATTCCCTCTTCGCTGTATTGGATATTGTTAATATAGCTAATTCCATCAAATTTGACAGATTTGAAGCCTGATGTAGATTGTGGGCCACACAAAGTCACTGTTACGCCCGGTATGCCTCCAGATGACTCAATTGCTTGTTTCATTTGTTTGGCTGTTTCGATATCATGGCCTGAGTCCAAATATCTTTTCATGTGATTTTTGATGTTCGCGGCCTTTCGATCACATGCGCCTTTCCCTCCTTGTGGATCCGAAAAGTCGATCCGAGAAAGGCAGATTCCGTGTTTCGTAGCAATGTGCTTTATAGCAAGCATAGTTGGTGCCGAATGATAGCATCCAGCGTTATCTTGTTTCATGTAGACAAACTTTACACTTGATAAAATACTCTTGAGTTGCTGGAGGACATCATCGAAAATAGCCAAGACTGTGGGACTATCCTGAGTACAGCTTTCAAAAACATGAACAAAAGTCAACATGTTTATGTCATTATCCTTTGGTTTCGTTACAGCAACTGTAAGGTGCCAGGAAATCCCGCGCTTTCCAAACCAATCTCTTTGGCTTTCGCGAAACTTTCGCGGTACGAATTTCATGGCCCAATCAGATACAAGAACCACTGATTGATCATCCATATTTTTCAATATTTCATGTTTTGCGGTATCCTGGTTGATGGTTCGAAGAAGATGAGCTTTCCACGCATCGATATTTTGAGCGGATTGATCTATGGTATACTCCATCTCTTCTCTTTCTTCTAATGAGCAGTCAACGCCTTTAATGGCTGAACGTATTTCTTCAAGAGCACTAGGGAAGATGCTGCATCTATCACATTTTAGATTATGTTCGTGATCACAACACTTTTCGAAGCAGGGGTCGTCAGGGGAACTGAGAGCGAACACTCTGCAGTGATCGGCAACCACCGAGTTTTTTGAAACATGCACCTAAAATAAAATAAAAAGATAGTCGTCAGGAGGAGGAAAATGCATTAACTTCTTGTCTTTCTTTTTTCATTTTTTGTTTGTTTGTTTGTTTGTTTGTTTTTTGTCTTGTCAGTTTTCTTGTGTTTGTTGTGGTGTTAGCTTTAATACTTGAGTTTTAAAATTCAGTTTTACCTTATAATCGCTTTTAAGGTATCGTTTCGCTTGTTTTAGCTTTTCATTAGTCATGTTCGCCCACGTTAGTCCCTTTCCATAACTATCCCCAAGTGTCTCCACCACGTCTTCTAGATCATCAAAGGACTGGGCTCCATTTGCTGAAAAATAGTCCAGCCCTTGAAGGGATTTGCGGACGGACGCAGAGCAGGCACTGAGGATCCTGAGCAATGTGCTACGGCTTACTGGGTCAAAACCTGTTTCCGAGCAGTAACTTTGGTATTGACGTATTATTTGTTCCGGTATGAGAGTTCGAACCACATTTGGAACTTTTAGCTCACAGCCTGACGACAACTTGAGTACTCTTTCTCCGAAAGGTAAATCTTGAACTATGTGAGAGCTCGTAATGAATGTCAAAAAGTGCTCTAGTTTCTCGGGTTTTATATACATGCGCGTATTCTTTACGGGCGAGAGAACAGAACCTCGACCATGAAGTAAACGATGATGCCGTGCTATTTTAAGGCGGTACATCGATATGTCGGGTATCCATCTCTTTAAATCATTGAAGCTTACTTTATCTGCCATAAGGGAGAGGATCTGTCTTCTAGTGCTCCAATGATTGGCATTATTGTAACATTCACAAAGGGCTTCCATCAATGAAAAATCAAAAGTAGTATCGCCATGTTTAAGATTGGATTTTGCTAAAGAATCAAAGATCTTGTCGGACTGCCCAGGAGCAACTTCCTCTAAGCATGAAGCAACCACTTGTTTTCCTTTTCTTTTGTAATAACGTCTCGAGCGTTCAGATGCCTCGTCCCATGGGGTTGCTAGCACAAAGCGGACAGGACTAACATCTCTTGATGCTAAATAAGCATTGAGTTTTTCTCTTGGTGACAAATCGAAAAGAAAAGAACCGTCAACAGTTACACTAGAAATGTCCTCTTCGTGATATTGACTCACTGGCGTATTCGTCCACGTAGAAGACATTGAAATATTTGTTGGACTTAAAGGTAATGGCTGTTTAAAGAACACCTCCTCTTCTTTTTCTTCTTCTTCGTTTTGCTCTTTACTCCTCTTTTCCTAAAACCGGGAAAAGAAATATAAATCTTTATATTTTTTAAGTGGGTGTATGAATAAATTGGAATAAGGGTGCATGGAATGTGATAAATTCAGGTCCACCCCCCACTCAGCTTCTTCTATTTTTTAAAAAAAAGGTACAAGGCAAAGTTGAGTATATTAGGCGAGTATATTATGGTCTTCCGGAAAAAAAGTTGTTTTGTCTCCCACCTTCCCCCTCTCCCCTTCCCATATTTCTAAGCTGTGGGCCTTGCTGCGTTCCTTGATGCGGGTCTGAGATAGACGGTTGGATGGAGGGATGGATGTATGGAGGATTGGCTGAAATGGATGGATAGACTGGAATGTGATGAAGGGAATGGAATAGATGGGATATAGAAGAATGGATGGAATATAAAAGGAATATAGAAGATATAGAAGAATGGATGGAATGAGATTGGATAGATGGATGGTTGGTTGGTTGGTTGGATATACAATAGATGGAATGAGAAGGATGGATTGGATTATTTTAGCACCTTTTTAAATAAAGGCTTAGATTGGCAGACCTACCTCTATTCTCAAATGCTTTAGTTTTTCGAGTGTCTCTGTTTCCGCGTCAATGCATTCCTCATCTACAAACGAACTTCTAGATTTCTGTGTGTCAATATTACTGACCATCTCTCTTATTTTTTTCCTGCAACTCACGCAGATACCTGCCAAACAATGCACACTACGACTTAAAATACTACTTCCAGGGCCGTAACCAGAACTTTTACAGGGAGGGTGCATGAAAATCGGACCATTGATCGTTTCTTTTAAGAAAGCAGAACAAAAATAAATAATAAAAATAAAATAATAATAATAAGGTAACCAGAAGAAAGCAGAACCACAAAAAAAAAAAAAAAAAAAAAAAAAGGAGATGGATGAGCGGACCTTAACCTTTTATTTGGGGGGGGGGGGGTGCACGTGCACCCTGCACCCTCCCCCCCTTAGTTACGGCCCTGCTAACGGGACTGATATAGAAACATGCGTTTTGAGAAGAAATCATAAGCATGCAAAAACGTTGCCTGCTCCAGATGGAATAAAAGTTCCTGTTTTCTTGAATATCAATTCCGACTCGTCTTTTCCAATGCCCTTGTCGCTCTTTGGCCACTTCGATTTTGATTGGCCATGATTTGAGATCGATGCGGGAACTCTACATCTAGTACTAGAGCCCCTTGTCCACCCTAGTCCAAGAATTGAGCGATGATGGGGACATATCGTCCAATCATTTATTTCTTTTGGTCGTCTGAACTGTCCTGCACGACCAAGAATCAAATCGAATTCACTTTCAAATCCAGAGAAACCAAACAAAGTCTTGTGTCGAGCTATATCCTTAGTGCATGAAAGCAAGGGAACAACGAGAGCATCTTGCGTCCTATCTTTTCTGCTATAACCACATAATCCACCAATAATCGATTTAAAGGAGCAACAAACTTCCATGGAAATAAAGTTAGCAAATCATAACGTGGATAAAAGCGTTAATGACTGAAGAATGGATGTTGTTTGCGGCATTATACAAAAGAATTGCGGCAATTTAATTTCATGTGTCAGTCATCTATCAAAGTCTCCCCTGAAGTTAGTTTTTGTATTGTAATCAATTTCCCACTCGAAAAAAGTCATTGAAACGGGGGTTGAATCATTTTTCGATTTCTCTTGAAAAATTAAAGAGACAAACAAACAAATAAATACTTTTATTTCTCTGAAATTGAAAAGAAAAAGACTTTATTTTTAAATTGCAAAAACTAAATCTGTCGCGTTACACATTTCAGCCCTGCCGCTCAGTCACTAAATGATTGTAAACAGAAGTTCCCGGGCATAAATTGTTGTTAAATTCTAGGTAAAATCAAATGTAAAAACGAAATTCTTGCGGTATTTGTCATTATATTACATTGAACTTGCATGCTGATGATGTTTTTATGATACTTAGCCAAATTAAGATTTAAAAATCCAAAAAGTTATGCAAATTTGTCAATCGCTTTGATTTGGCCGACCGTCTGAGCTCTTCAAAATTTCTGTAACTTTTAGACTTTATTTCTCATCGCAGAACAAAAACCCCCAAAAATGACTTCACCCACGATTAGAACATTATTTTAGCTTTTCAATTTCTTAATATCAACGTTTTATTTTATTTAGCACACGGATAAATCATTTTTTGAAAATTCCTCATTTTTGACGCGAAGTCAAAGTACCCTGGTGAATAAATATTTTTCGCCACTATGAATTTATTCGAACACCGTGAAATTCCATCTTTTTAATGTTAAAACACTATCCCAAATAATTTCCCAAGATTGAGTCTGTAGATATTTTTGCAAAGGCGCGCGAGGCCCCCAAAGTTGGAGTATATTTTGACTCTCTCAGAGAGTCAATTATGCACGAATTTGTTTTTCTCGTTTTTCTCGGAAATAAAGCGATATTTTGGCAAATGAAGTATACCACGGTTTATATCGCATCAAGGTCTTCCTAATACCAAAATATGAACGAATTCGATGTTTTGGCTGTTGCCGGCAAAATTTGATTTTGGTCGATTTTTGCTGACATCCTCTCTTAAACAATTCAACAGCTTATGAAAAGGCAACCAGAGAACAAAGGATGAGAACAGAGATATCGCAGGCAAAGAAAGATGCCAATTTTTATATTGAGAGCGTTGAAAAAGGAAAAGGATTTGAAGCCATGGAACAGAGAAAGAGAAAACATGATGAGGTGAGAATGATAATTATTCTGGCATTAATTACGAAATAAAAACTGTTCTCCAGGGCCCGGTTGTACATGAAGGGTAGATAGGCTTATCTGATGGATAAAACCAGGCCCAGTAGCTCATAGAAATATTGAGTTTTTCTATTTTTCCTATAAATTGTTGGTGATGTATAAGGAAGAGCACTACATATCCAGTGTCTGAGAAGTCTTGCTTTTTATAATCATTACAGGTAGTCCCTGAAAAGAATATCAGAACTTTCAAACAACACAGAGTAATAGATGATGCTCCTACAACATCGGAACCGGAGAAAAAGAAAAGCAAACCAAGTCAAAATACAAATAAAATCAATGCTAATCTCCTTAGTAAGGTGAGAATTATCTATCACCAGTACATAAACAAATAAATACACAATGTGAAAAACCTTTGGGATGATCAAAGTCAGGACATAACTTACAACAGATTGACTTGGAATTGGATTAGCTTGTTAGATTTTGGGGTGAAAGAAAAAAAATAAAATGCACAGAAAAACTCTTGAATCAAGAGACAGGCTTAACAAACTCTACTCACATGTGATGCTGAGTCCAGGAATCAAACCCAATTTAGACCCAGGAGAAAAACCCTCGAATCAAGGGAGAGACCCAACAAACTCTACTCACATTTGATGCTGAGTCTAGGAATCAAACCCAATTTAGACCCAGGAGAAAAACCCTCGAATCAAGGGAGAGACCTTACAAACTCTACTCACATGTGATGCTGAGTCCAGGAATCAAACCCAATTTAGACCCAGGAGAAAAACCCTTGACTCAAGGGAGAGACCTAACAAACTCTACTCACATGTGACACAGAAATTATCCAGGAATCAAACCCTAAAGGTGAGAGGCAAGCATACTACTGCTATGTTAGTCAAAAGGAAATGCCTAGCATGGGGCCTCGAGTCCCGTTCGCACTTCCCTCTTTGGGTAGCATGTTGGTTCTGTAATTTTCCTTCCTGATTGATACCCAATCAAAGTTGTAAATTAGGCCATCTTTGATTCCTTACCATGCTGAGAGCATTATAGTGTAAGAGAGTTTAGCTTTAATGACAGGAACTTGAATATTTCATACATAAAAAAACAACCCTTTTAATTGTTTTTATTGTTGTTTCTCTTATATCCAGATTTTCACCTCCAACAGATGACAGTTAACTCCTTCTGATGTTTGCCGCATGTAAATAAATAAATAAATGAATATTTGAAAGATGTGGTCTAGATAAATTTTCTTACTGAAAAGAAAAATCCATTCTGAATTACATATTATCTAACAACTGGATACTTTATTTGCTGTTTTCAATGGCTTTTCAAGGCACTTATAGGCAGTTGCATTTCTTGTTGTTGTGAAACCAGCATCTGAAAAATTAGAAGAAGAACAATATTATCATTACTAATTAAAGCAAATTGCTTTCTTTAACTTTTCCTTATCAGAAGAATTCCGAACTACTACTCTTTTCTGCTAAATTGCCCACATCCCCTTTGCTTACCACAGGCCAGTAAGGTCTATCGTACGATGTGTTTATTTAAGCGGAAACCACATAAGCAATCAATTTAAATCTGATAATTCAATAAAACTTAGAATTTCGTATATGTGGTCCAATTTATAAATATTTCCTACATTGACCTGAAACGGTAAATTATTTTTAAATTATTTGTTTCTTTCGTTTCCTTGCCCACCTTGTTCTCATTGGTTTCTTTTGTTTTGTTCTCAGTATATAAACACTCCTTTCTACCACCTCTTTCTCTTTTACTCCGACTAAGGACTAGCGTCCGAAACGTCAGTAAGTTTTTTCATCTTTTCACGGTGTAAAATTTCATTAGAAACGCCGACACAGCTCACACCAGTTTTTAGCTAGTTATCTCTTCTGTTTAAAAAACTGTGCAGCTGTATCCAAGAGGGATGACTTTATACTTCACCTTTTAATAGTGTTTATTGATAATGCCCCTAGCCTGCGTAGCCAAGTGTTCCTTGTGAGCCTTCCCAAAACTCATAAGGAACGCCTGGCTACGCAAGCTATAATGCCCCAGACCCCTTCTTTTTCAAAATCCTTTGCCACTTTTAATATGCATAGTCCCTTACGTTGGGTGTGAACAGCAGGCATTACAGTCATTCAACTCGTAAGATTTCTTCCTGTTGTTTTTATGTCCATCTATCAGAGGTGCGCCAAACCTGTCATTCAGATTCCTATTGAAGTGGAAACCGTCTTCAAAGGGAAAACAATGTTTCATTAGTAGTAGCATCATATGTAGGACTGTGTGTATAGAAATGCCGTACCATCAGAGAATATTAGAAATCAAAACAATAACAGTAATATAGTAATTGAATTTGCGGTAAAAACAGAAATCAGTGGGCAAATGAAAAATATTTCTGGGAGAAAAATGTATTGCAGTTGGCGAATACAAATAGTTGCCAATTGAGCAGTATCACATATCCAAAGTTAATAATCGTAAATACTAATAAATTGTTGTTTTTTTTTTTCTATTCCGCACTTTATGTTTCAGTGCAAATTCACAGTGCGCCTCAAATTTCTTACTGACAAAGGAAAAAAATTATTCCTTCCGTGCTACTGAAAGAGCGAGATTTTTAGTATCATATATACCTATTTCGTTTACACATCTGGGATTTTAAAAATAGTGAGAAGGGTTTCGTCTTACGAGTGGTTTAGCCAACCAGTCAGGGTCGACAAGACTGCTATAATACTTAGTATCATTATTACCAACCATATCATTCTCAACATTTTGGGTTTTAAATTCTCGTATAGTCTGGTTTTACCTTTATTGTTAACTTGCGATGACGGGAAGGAGTTGACGCTATCAATCACAAAACCAACACAGATCAGTCCCAAAACCACGAGTTCCAAATTTTTCATTTTCGAGGCTAACTTTGGACAGCAGCTAACTGAATTTAGCAAGTCTGGGGTCAGATATATCGTTATTTCGTGATGTTAGGCTTGCTCGATCTTTCCACGACGAGTCATGCGGTGAGTGAGTGATCGATCTGTACTTTCATTTATATGTTTCACAAGAATAGATATTTCGTAAGTCATTGCTACACCATGGCCACATACTAAGATCAGGTGTTACTATATTATAAGTCATGTATAGCATGGTGTCAACGATCGAAATTAACCCCCAAAAGTAATTTATTAAAACTAGTAGGAAAAACAAAAAGATCAAATAACCTGAAGAACGCAAATCATAAGAGTAAAATCGTACGAGTTTTCACCAAGTCTAGGGATTTAATTTGCTGATTTTTGTATTTAATTTGATCTACCCACGTACGTACCCTGTCACAGGATTCGTTCTACTCCTAAACTCCTTGAAACTCCTTGAATTTAATTCACGTTTTCAAGGGCAATTGAAAAGTTCTTGAATTTTACGATGTTAGCGAAACTCCTTGAAAACTCCTTGGATTTTTGCTTTGATCATTACTTGCATGGTTCTGAAATAGATCTAGTCACTGAGAAATATCGGAAAATCTGAAAGTCAGCCATGTGCAACCACCGTGTAAAACCTTGGCATAGTTAGCTGAACATACTCATTGAAAATTCATTTTTGGGTCCTTGTATACTCCTTGGATTTTAAGTGGTTACCTCAGCACGAACCCTGCTGTCAGCTAGGGCGAAAATGTCAGAAAACTGTCATGACCCTGTAGCTAAGCATATTCATGACTGACTGACTTGATGAAATTTCAGGCCTACTTTCTTTATCCCTGATTAAAAATAGCTACTCAAATTTTAAATAAGATTGACTATTTTTCCGTCGTAGATTATCGCGCTTGCTTTCATTTGAAAAAAAGCCGATTGAAGTGATGAACCATTTCCAATAACTGAGGAAGTTAAAAGTAAAAAGTAAAGTAGTCCTTAATTAGCTTAAATTGATAGACTCCACAATAAAGTTATGAATGGCACTTTATTTTAAAAGCTTGCTGATGACGATTGGGATGATGACGGTGACATTTCATTATCATGAATGATGATAAATTTATTGAGCAATAAATTAAAGCCGGTTTAGACGGTTCGATTTTCGCCTACAACTATCGTATACAACACGCTCGCGTCTGTCGTAGGCGAGTTATAGGCTTGATTTACACGCTACGACTCGAGTTGTAGGATGGCACGAGCGTGTTATATACGATAGTTGTAGGCGAAAATCGAACCGTCTAAACCGGCCTTTATTAATCTATAAATTGCTTGAACGGCCTTTTATTATTCAAGTTTGATGCCATATAAGCTATGATGTGTATGATGTTAACAATAATGATAATTGATGATTATCTTTATGATGATAATCAGAGATCAGAGGATGGCGATGAGGATATTATTGAGGATGATTAATGATCAATTTATTTACCCTTTAGTGCTCATAAGAGGGCTAGTCCCTAAAAACCAAACAACGTGAGCAGACCTTGAAAAATCAAAATTCTTCAAACTTTGCCAGATCATAGCATTTGGGCTACTATTAAACACAAAATAACTCAAAGGCTTATTGGGACGTTATTTTTTATGAACGGAGGCAATTTTGATTTTCGCCGTTTTAGGGCGACTTTTGGGGTTGGAATACTACCTCTCAACCCAAGCTCATTTCTATATCAATCTCAAACGCTATGCACTTTTAAAGTTGATACATAGAAAGTATAGGCATTTTTCTACATTTTATTAGTTTTCTTGATAAATATGTAATACGTGGAATATTTTACAGATTTTTGAGTTTTTTCGATTTTGAAGCAAATTCAAGAAGAGCAAAAATAAGCCAACTTCACACTAAAATATCTCCACTGGTATGTCGATCCAGGACAAAAAAATACTTCTGGAACAACGAAGGGCATGTCTTCTTTCGAAATGTAAAATAAAATTTTGGGGCCAGTTGAAAACAGGATTCAGAGAGTCGAAAATTGAAAGGCTCATAATCTCAAACATCCACGCGTTACGGTATTGTTATGTCACGCAAACTCGCGTCTTCAGTGTAGTGAAAAAATCCCTTTGCCCATAGAATGACTTAGATCATCAAAACTGACTAGCAAAATCATTTCTTATAACCTTTAACACATTCGAGTTGCATTTTGTGAGAAATTAAAAATTATATTTTAAACTGGAGCAACTCATTTCACACTGGAAATAGTAAAATTTTCTAACAAAGTTAAACGAACGAAACTCATTTGATTTTCCATCTCGCTACACGCAATTCTTAGGAATTTAAACATTAATTTTATAATTATTTAGCAGTTAATTAGAACTTACCAAAAATACAAGATAGATTCCATTCATTTGGCGCGCGATTTTCGATAGCGAGAGTTTATATATTTGCCGCGATCGGAACTACAAACAAATAACACGATATTGCGTTACACACAGGAAACCCAAGCGCAAGATCTATAAAATAATAATAGCGGTCTTGGCTGTATACTGATTTTCTTTATGATTCTGACCATGAATCAATCAAACGGATCCCAGTACACAAGAACACGACTGTAAAGTTGTCCTTAAAAGATCGATATAAGGGGCCTTTCGACGACTGGTGATGTTATCCGTATCTATATCAAAATACTCACAAATGCTAGCAAGCACGTTAATACTTAATTGTTTAAGCCCATTAGACTTGTT
This sequence comes from Actinia tenebrosa, assembly GCF_029948245.1. NCBI lineage: Eukaryota > Metazoa > Cnidaria > Anthozoa > Actiniaria > Actiniidae > Actinia > Actinia tenebrosa. Next base: position 8,806,340 of record NW_028292576.1, on the reverse strand, counting down.
AAGCCGACAAAGATTGTAGGTCTCGTATGTAATGGGATGTAGAAGCCCACATTGCTGGATGACTTCCTCTCGCGTCGATTGATAGCCTTCTTCCTCTGTAGCTGCAGCGAATTGCTCTTCCGCTGCATCAGTAGCTAGGGTATCTACTGGTACGCCCTTCAGCTTTGCAGCTGTTCTACTGAAATACGATTGTATTTGCTGTGGTGTTAAGAACTCATCAATCGTGAACAGCCTGTTGCCATTGCTGTCTTTAGCATATCTCATGTCGCGCGATACAGTCCCTGCGTCAATTTTGTGGCCAGTTGCCTGTCCTATTAAAAACTTGTCGTTAAGATAAAGTTTCTGTCGGTCACTGAATCGCGATGTCTTTTTAGATCTTTTCAAAGCCCAGCCCATTGGTAGACAGTCATCTGCAGGTGAGGTGTAGAGCATCGAGCTGGACATATCTGGGACACTATCAGCACCATAAAGTAATTTTTCTCGGTAAATAATCTTGGCCTTATCCATTAAGCTCTCTCTCTCTTGAACACGCTTACATTCACCATATTGGATGTGGTTTTCAAGAGAACTATATCTCTTGTACTCTTTAACGCAGCCATCTTTAGGGCAGGCGAAAAGTTTTGCGGTTGATCCTTCACTGTCTTCCACGTCGTCTTCCACTTTATCTTTTTCGTTATCTCTACTTTCTTGGGCCTCCACACTCTCCGGTCGTTGAATGATTTCAACAAAATACCCTTCTGAAAAAGATTCGATAAACTTTGCAAAGGAAGGGCTTCGAAGATCTAACAAAAAAAAAAAAAAAAAAAAGATATATTGATTAGTTCTTATTTATTAATTCTCTCTCTCTCTCTCTCTTCATGTTCTTGTTTTTTCTTACATTCTTTTTTTCGTAATTTTTTTTCTCCCCTTTTCACTACCAGTTTATCATTTTCGTTGTGGGAAAAAACAAAAACGATAACATATATAATGATCGTAATATTAAAAACAATAAATAAGGAGGGCTTAGATAAAAATTCATTAATTACCTTTTTGTGTAGCCCAGTCAAGAGATTTCCCTTTACCAATGTCATAGGCTTTCCATATCGTAAGCTTATCTTTGCTGTACTTGAAATTATTAAAGGAGTTAATCCCAACTAGTTTAATTCCCTGGATTGTTTGTAAGCCAGCAGCGTCAATCACAGCAACTCTAACACCACGCACACCACCATGGGAAAGAATGGCTTCCTTTAAGGCTTCTGCATTGCAAACATCGTGTCCTTCGTTAATGTAACGACGAACGTGTGCTTTGATCGTTGCGGCCTTACGATCACAAGAGCCTTTCCCTCCTTGAGGATCGCTAAAATCAATACGCTTAACTCTAATTCCGGTCTCTTTCTGCATGAAGTGACAGGCAGTTATCATAGCTGCACTGTGATAACACCCCGCGTTGTCTTGCTTGTACACAGCGCCAGTGATTTCAGGATGCTCACTTTTGAGTTGCCTCTGGGTGTGTTCCATGATAGACACCACGTCATCGCTGTCTTGGCTACAGTTTTTTGCAATGTGTACAAATGCTTGGTGCTGGAGCTGTCCTGCTGCTGTTCTTCTGACCACTACAGATATGTGCCAACTAATCCCTCTCTTTCCGAACCAATCGGTCTGAGTTTCTCGATACTTCTGGGGAAGAAATTTCATCGCCCAGTCTTGGGTGATCAACACTGTACTCTCATCTAATTCATTTATCATGTCGATTCGTGATTTGTCTTGTCTCAATGATCGAAGTTGGTGGGATTTCCAATTATCTATAGCCTGTATTGCCTGTTGACAAGAAAACATCATATCATCGCCCTTTTCGTTTCCTAGACGCTTCGAAACGTTTGCCACTGCGTTCTTGATTGAAGAAAGGACAGTTTTTAGTTCCTCACAAGAAGAGCAACTAAGGTCATGTTGGTGATCGCTACATGATGAACACAACTTCTTTTCATTTGGGTCGTTGAGTGCGTAAACAGTACAGTGATCTTTCACTTGAGATTTCTCTGATATGTGAACCTATAATAAATTCATATCGTTTAATAATAAAATCACACATTTCACGTTCTTTTGGTCGTTTTGTGTGGTTTTGGGTTCTTGCCCTTTCTCCTTTTGCAAGAAAACGTTTTTTTTTTAAATCTAAAAATGAGCTTGAATAAAGAGATAAAAAAGATCTTAATTTTTTCAATGCGCTGTGGTACTGAATACGGTTTTGTTTTGTTATGATTACGAACCTTGTAGTCGTTTTTTATATACTGCTTTCCTATTTTTAGCATTCCTTCGCAGTTTTTGATCCAGGCTTTGTCTTGGCCATAATCAGCAAGTTGATTGATAAGGATAGTCAAGTCATCAAAGCCTTTTGCTCCATCTGCTGAAAGGTAATCTAGACCTTGGAGGGATTTTCGCACTGTGGCAGTGCAAACCGAGAGTATTCGGTACATGGTAGATGGACTTAGAACTTTCACATTACTTTCATTACAGAACTGGGTATACTGATTTATGATCCTCTGAGGAATCATAAGTCGTATGACATTGGGAGTCTCTAAAACCTGACCATTCGATAAGTGCAAGTAACGTTGACCGAAGGGAAGATCCTGTACGACATGGCTGCTTGTTATAAAGGACAGGAAATGATCAAGCTGGTTTGGATCGATTCTAATTCGAGGACTTTTCTCTTTAAGAACAGGGGTACCCCGACCATGCTTCAGAATGTGCATTCTTGCTGCCTGAAAACGATACTTAGTCAGGCCGGGAATAAACTTTTGAATCTGACAAAATGTCACCAGGTCACTCATGATTGCAAGAACGTTGCGTTTGGTATCCCAGCTTCCTGCATTTTGGTACGCTTCAGCCAAAGCTTCAAGATACTGTCTCTCGGTTGGTTGTAAAACGCCAAGAACTTTATCGACAGAGTGAGAGGACTGCACAGCTTCCCAAAGATTATTCGCATCACCCGGAGTTAAGACATCCAATACAGAAACAATGGCTTCGGTGGCTCTATTGATGTAGACGTTCTTGCTACGCTGGCTCATATTTTCCCATGGTTTATTGGGCTGTCCAATCGAACCAAACTCTGCGTTACCTTTGCACACTCGTAGAAATTCGTTTAACTTCTGGAGTTTCTGTTTTGAAAGGTCTATGGAGCCATTACTACTCTCTGTTGAGTCTGAAAAGATCACTGCTGGGTCCTCCTCTAAGTTCAGCTTCTCTAATGCATATTGCAAATCATCTAATAGCTGCAAAAGAATTTGAATCATGTTACCCCACTAGCATTATTTACTCGATATCATCTTGAACGATGATTCTCAAATTATTTACTTACTTCACTCCCCGCGTCACTGTTTTTTGTTGCACACTCACTTGAAGCAATGTCAGGCTCTTCAACGTTTTGTTCATCATCTGACGTTTGAATGACCGGATCTTCTTCATTCTCGGGTAGGGATCGATATTGCAGTAAATCAACTTCAGACTTTAATTGCATTCGACATTGTTTGCAGATTGCTAGAAAACAAAACATTTCTGACTCAGTTGTAGTAGGCTTACATACGTAATTACCAACAGTAGGGACATATGGTTCCGCAGCGTAAGAGTGTTACTTCCATATATGGACTATACGGGGATGATCCGCTGAACAGGGTAGGGTTTTTCGAGCTGCTTGTCGTAAACAGGGTATGCAATTTCACTCAAGTTCCAAGTTCGTCTTGAGTTTCCTGTCATATTCAGGGTTTCTACTTTCGTATTGACCGAAACTGGTTATTATGGTCGTAAACAAAAAAAAAACAAAAAAAAACAAAAAAAAAAACGATACACGAGATGACATGACAATTGAAACAGGAACTCAGTGCAATAAATTATATATTTTTTCATAAACAGGGTCTACAATTTTAAGTTTTTATGTCATAAACAGGGTACCCCTTTCAGAATCCCAGTGGAACACCCCTACCAAAATTCTGTGTTGTGTAAAAGGGGTAGCTGGGAGTGGAAGTGGGCGATGAATGCAGAACCAAGGTAATAAAAAATGTATCCATTGAGTAGTAGATTCTCTATTTGTCTTTGTTCATTTTGATCTGTGATGGCAAGATATGTCATAACATTATTATCAAAACTACCTTTATTGGCAGATACAAAATTATAAAAAAATACTCACGTGTCCCAACTGGAGTCAAGTTATTTGTTAATTGATAAAGCCCCTTTGACTGTTGGCTCGTAAGACCACGATCGCCTCTGTACTGGTTTAGTTTGTGTTGGGCCCAACTCACTGGCATTGAGCAAGTTTTTTTAAAGCAGCGCCACCTTATTCCATGCTGGGCTCGGTGACGCGGACACACTGTTAGCATCAGCTTATCGGATGGATTTTCAAATATGCCTGACAATTTAAATAACGTTTGAACTAAGTATGATTTGTTTCAGGGTAACGACAAACCACATAATTCTTATGTCTAACGGATCCAGCTTTGACCGTTTCCCCTCGATTGATGCGAGTACATAACCATCTATAGAAATTCATGAGCGGCTAATATTCACAAACATCCAGTCGTCCTACCTGCCCTTGCCAGAAGTAACTGTGATTCAGTTGCCAAAGCTGAATCTCTAACATTGAGAAACTTCAAATGTCCTTTGATGGGTCTTTCACAATTTTCGAGAGTTACGCATAGCACATCTTCTTTTCTGTCCTGACTAGAGCCACAAGGGCCTTTAACATAAGCTGAATAGCTACATACAGCCATTCGCTGTTGAGAGGACTCAATAATATGAAATACTTATTCAAATAACGAAGAACACGATTGTTTACTTTGAAGTAAATGCCTGGTATTGTGAAACGAGACCAGGATTGTTTGTTTTGGAAGTAAATTGAAAACAGGTGTCCCCAGTCCAGTCCCCCTTGACAATCAAGGACCAAGGACGTGAGAAAAAAAATTGGACACAAAAAGTAAATCCCCCAAAAAATTAAACCCAAACTAATATAATTGCAAATTTCAAAATAATAGGAGTTTCCTTAAAAAACAAAGAAGGAAAATCGGTAGGAAAGATTGATAAACCCCGATGCGCTTGGGTTTCCTGTGTGTAACGCAATATCTTGTTATTTGTTTGTAGTTCCGATCGCGGCAAATATATAAACTCTCGCTATCGAAAATCGCGCGCCAAATGAATGGAATCTATCTTGTATTTTTGGTAAGTTCTAATTAACTGCTAAATAATTATAAAATTAATGTTTAAATTCCTAAGAATTGCGTGTAGCGAGATGGAAAATCAAATGAGTTTCGTTCGTTTAACTTTGTTAGAAAATTTTACTATTTCCAGTGTGAAATGAGTTGCTCCAGTTTAAAATATAATTTTTAATTTCTCACAAAATGCAACTCGAATGTGTTAAAGGTTATAAGAAATGATTTTGCTAGTCAGTTTTGATGATCTAAGTCATTCTATGGGCAAAGGGATTTTTTCACTACACTGAAGACGCGAGTTTGCGTGACATAACAATACCGTAACGCGTGGATGTTTGAGATTATGAGCCTTTCAATTTTCGACTCTCTGAATCCTGTTTTCAACTGGCCCCAAAATTTTATTTTACATTTCGAAAGAAGACATGCCCTTCGTTGTTCCAGAAGTATTTTTTTGTCCTGGATCGACATACCAGTGGAGATATTTTAGTGTGAAGTTGGCTTATTTTTGCTCTTCTTGAATTTGCTTCAAAATCGAAAAAAACTCAAAAATCTGTAAAATATTCCACGTATTACATATTTATCAAGAAAACTAATAAAATGTAGAAAAATGCCTATACTTTCTATGTATCAACTTTAAAAGTGCATAGCGTTTGAGATTGATATAGAAATGAGCTTGGGTTGAGAGGTAGTATTCCAACCCCAAAAGTCGCCCTAAAACGGCGAAAATCAAAATTGCCTCCGTTCATAAAAAATAACGTCCCAATAAGCCTTTGAGTTATTTTGTGTTTAATAGTAGCCCAAATGCTATGATCTGGCAAAGTTTGAAGAATTTTGATTTTTCAAGGTCTGCTCACGTTGTTTGGTTTTTAGGGACTAGCCCTCATAAAACTTCAGTAAAATTATTGAAATCGCAAGCTTCAGTCGTAAGGTAGATTACTTCCGAAACCATAAAAACCATTTATTATTATTTTTCGGGTTGTACTTGTTCTTGGCAAAGCACTCTGCTGCCTCCTTATCACACATACATACTGCTTTCCTGCATGGGTCAGTATCACCTTTAAAGAAAACAAAACAAACTAAATACTGTAGAATCGAACTCCAAGAATACGAGCCTGCCTGTGCCTGCCTGCCTACCTGTACTCGGTATTTTTGTATGCAGATGGCATATACCCTGATTTTTTATCTATGCCATAATAGCGGAAATCGTGGTCTGTCTGTTCGATCTGTCCGTATATGTGTGTTAGCGTCAGTCTTAGCAGGGAATTGTGATAACAATCTTGATAAGTTTTGCCATGTACACACCGTGGTTTTTTAAAGACTGTACTGCTTGCTTAAAACAATATTTATAAAACATGAGCTTACCGCAGGTTATTTTGCAGTTTGGATGCCATCCAGTCCTGTACGAAGTGTAATAGATGTAATAAGGAGTGCAGTGATCGTATCGACCGTAGCACTCATCATGAACTTTACAGCATCTGAATCAAAGAAAGAAAATTACACTATGTTTCTAATTCGACCAGAAAACTACTTGTTACACAGGTTTGAAGTGGAATCAAAAGTTTTGTTTAGCTGTAGTTCACTCGCCTCTCGCCTCTGGGGACTCGCGTTCGATCCCGAGGCTCGGAATGACATGTGAGTAGAGGTTGTTAGATTTCTTCCTTGATTTGAGGACTTTTTTACGGATTATCCGGTTTTGAAAGCCTCCTTTGATCTGTGAATTAGATAGCCGTGCCCTGACTTAGATCAGCGCAGAGGTTGTTTCACGGTTTGATCTGTGAGTTAACCGTGCCCTGAAGTTGCAAGCCCAGAGCTTGTTTCAAGGTTCAATCTGTGAGTTAGCCATGCCCTTACTTAAACCAACCCAGAGGTTGTTTGGTTCAATCTGTGAGTTAGCCGTGCCCTTACTTAGACCAGCCCAGAGGTTGTTTCAGGGTTTGATCTGATCATGCAGGAGGGGCCAGTTGTTTCAGAATATCTATAAAATTGGAAAGTCTATTTCAAATTGGCCTTGTATTATTGAGTATCGCTATTTGTGATACGTACCGATCTAAGTCATCCACAGGGGTCCCAGAGCCTCCAACTCCACAATAGCTTCCGTAGTTGTTGTAGTCCAAAGCGAACCTTCCAGTCATGCAATTAACCATTAGACCAAACTGCAGAAGATTTTTTTTCTGGACTGTAGTTTCAAACAGAATACATAGAAATTAGCATCTTTTCTGACTTGTCACCTTTCAGTAGCATAGGAGGCATGCGCTGTCGCTAAACGTGGCGCTGTATCTGGGGTCATGGGTTTGATTCTCGATAGACTGCGTAGCGGCCCAAATTCCCTCTCGTCCCCTCCTCCACAGGCCCCCCACCCCTCCCTCCCCCCATTTCCCAATTTGGCCCTACGCAGGCTAATTCTCGACTGATGATCGAATCGCATGTGAGCCGAGTTTGTTTGATAGATTATCTATCTTCTCATGGTTTTTTTCCCCTGTGGTTCTTCTTACTCCGAGGAGTAGTGGTTGTAAAATATGAATTAACCTTGATAAGAGAGACTTGACGGTTTTCACGCGTTTAAATTGTTTGTAAAACGATGACGTTTTGACTCCAGTTGCGTGTACTTTACTGTTGAGGGAGGGCAGGGTAACCCTTTGTTATTGTGTCGATGACGTCAATAAGCAGATCAAAAAATCTGTTCATACACTCGATGTAGCATACACTTAACATATAGATCTTTACCGAGTGACAAAAACACATTTCATAGACGTAATACTTGTTTTAACCAATTATTTTCTGATGGATGAGCTAGCCTCCGGCAACTTGCCATATTTGGCTTTGAGGACGTCAAAGCGAAAAGACTCTTAACCAATCAGCTTGTGACCCATCTTCGGATGGATGAGCTTGCCTTCGGCACTAACTTCCCATATTTGGGGTTGACGTTAAATGACGTGTACAGACTTTCTTAACCAATCAGCTTGTGACCCATCTTCGTATGAATGGACTTCGACTCCGGCAACTTCGTGGGCGTATAGCAAAAACGACTAAATTATTCTGTTTTCCCTATTTGTAAGAGCAGAAAATATTTCCTGTTTTTACTAAACACCCACGAATTAAGTTGCCGGAGTTAAACTTATCACTCAGAAGATGGGTCAAGAACGAGTATTGTGAATTTTTTCTAAATTTCATTCTCATCTCTGGGAATTTCTAATTGTTATATAATAGCTGGAGTTGATATGTAGGTCTGGCCGTTCGCAGTTCAAAGTGTTTAGATTCACGCGTGTCGCATTTTAACAGCTTGTAATTCGAGAGAAGAATTTCTACCCTGGTAATGATTTCATTTAATTATTTTACATCTATTATTTTCTGCTGAGCTTCTCACCCTCTGGTCGTACTGCTTTCTTGCTTTCAACAAACTAAAAATAGACAAAAAGAATAGAAAATGTTGTTATCTTTATAGTGGCCATGATGATGAAAATAGGGGCGAGCTTACGTGGCCTAGAATATGTTAATTTTCCGTCCTGCACATCCCAGCCTAAGAACCAACATTATATCTGCGCTAACAGTCTTCATATATTAAGAGGAATTTTTTTTCAATAATGAGCAATAATGGCAAAAAGCGCCAAAACTAGACTTTCTTATGAGTTTTGATCGCAATTTTCGTTTGGGGTTAACACTCAAAACCTTTGTTAAACAGTTAGAAACTGATGTACTATGATAAAATGCCTGTTTGAAGCGGTATTTTCAATTGTTTAAAGATGTTTTGTTGCATTTGTGTTAGAATGTTGCTTTGTCAGGCTTTTTTATAGGAAATATATATGGGAAATAAGCAAATAAAGGCCTAAACCTCATTTTCGAATAAAACTTTTGCTTTGGGTTAACACTTTGATTCCCGCTTTCATCGGTCATCTCCACTTCCAAACAAGTTAAACTTTGTGAATAACAAGATTTTAGCCTTGCACAACAGCCTTTCTTCAAAAAGATAGTTTTTGGCGCTCGCCGCTTGAATACGAAAAGAATTCTCTCTTAATGAATAAGACTGACATTTTGCATTTGAACGCATTGATATACCTTTTTCCTGTGGCCCTGTACTTCGGTGAGTAGAAAGGCAGTGACCGCGACCAATAATAAGGCGGTTTTGTAGAACATAGTTCTGTCTTCAATACTTGACTAAGTAAAAAGATGATCTTAGCTTTTCTCGTACTATCCAATGCAGATAACTACAATTCCGATTTAAGGAATGTCCAGTTGAGTAAAATAAAGTTCTCTAAATGGATAGCTTCTGGCAGGTAGGAAGCAACAATGTTAGAGCACACCTCTGTGAGTATGTATATATATATACTTTATGCGGGAATGTATATATTATATTGTATAATGAAAGTTGACGTCACAGTCAAGCATTTATGATTATACATTATAATTTATACATATAGCTATTTAGCAAAACCAGTTAGCAATTAGTCTTGGAGCCCGAAAGACTAATATAGATACAAATAAGCCGTTTTGAATTAAAGTTTTCAAACCGGCCGGCACATTTCGCTACTAGTATTCAATATACAGTCAATTCAAAAAACGTTGTCGTCGACCGGCTCAAGCCTACGCGACTGGACCGAAAGGAATATGGGTAAACATCACTGAAGCGATTAAATATTCGTTCTGAATAAATTGTTCTCGCTAGTAATAATAATAATGTCGAGAAACAATCCATCAAATGCATGTCTTTGGGTTTAGGGAAAGAAAAACAAAGTAGTTATGATTCAGTTCACAATTCCGAAAATATGAAGGCATTAAAAAAAAAAGTCTCCTTCAACACTTCCCGCTCGCCTACAAAGGTTGGTGCTGTAAACCACGCATAACTAGTCAGATAAAATTATGGAGTCAACTCGGCTTCAATGATTGCTACCCAGAGTTCCTTTCGGTCCAGTCGCGTAGGCTTGAGTTGGTCGCAACAACATTTTTTGAATTGACTGTATACTCATTCCGTATCGGAGCGCAGCATCGATAGTAGACGAGGAAGGACAAAGTTCCATTTTTTCCTTTTGTCATAGTTAATAGAGGGGAATTGTTAGGAAACCTATTGTTATCAGGTCTTTGTTCGCTTTTGATGTTGAAGCGGTCTTGAGCTAGCCTGGTGCAAATTTTTTTATTGTCGGCTCTTTCCTTTGTGGGGAGGGACACGTCTGCACAGCAGGCTAGTCTTGAGCGTACACAATGTTTGATTTATGCTCATCCGAAATTGCGAATTAAGTAAACATAAACTTTGGGATTGTTGTAAGGAATATTCAAACATCTCTTATAAGTATTTTGAACTAGCAGCCAAAAGAAAGATTTTGGTCTGTTCACTCAGCCATTGCCAACAATGGTAAAACAATGGTAAAACAAAGGATTGTGCACGGTCACCCTTGAAAAAAGTGAACAAAGACTTATAACAAAAGGGTTTCCTAACCATTCCCCTCTTACTATCAACTATGGTTATAATGAAGGGATCAACCGTTTCAATTAACGCGCCCACTTTTTTGCACCGCGCAAACAATCGCTTTTTTAATCCATGATATGTGGCAATTTGCACTCACTATATGTTTTTAAATAATAACCTGGTTAAACAATCCCAAATTTACCACACTTCGGCACTATTGAAAGTAACTATGGAATATTGGTCAAATGCAACTAGTGGTCTAGAGTGATATGGTTAATGGTGAAATTTTTAATGAATTGTGAGCATGTCAAGAAGTATGTTCACAACTTTCATTTAGAATTTCACTATTAACCCGCATAACAATATACCTTTTAGTGTAGAATCAGTTTTAGCCTAACAAATGATCAAAAAGGGTATTTGGCATATGTTTTTCTTAATTGCGCTAAATCGGGAAACTCTAAATGGTGTCCATTTATCTTTCCCTATCTCACCCAAGGGACAACTTAAAATGGTCAATAGCCAACTTTCGATAATTACGATTATGCTATTGTTTCACTGGAACCTCGACTCGAATTGTTTTGTGCTTGATGACTCAACCAGAATATCGCGGAAAGTTGGCTATTGCTTCGTGTAAGAAATCCCTTCTTAGCCCTTAGAAAGAAAAAAAAAAAAAAAAAATTCACAAGTGAAGTTCTTGAAATAAGAAATAAATTATGATTCCTTATCATTCCTTATCATTCCTAGTGATACAAGTATATCGTGTTTCTGTTTCTTCATCTCTCTCTCTCTTTCTTTTTTTGTTTGTTTTGTTTCAAAGTATATCCTCATGAAGTGTGGCTTAGCTACATTGGCCCTTTTCGGGCGCATGTAGCAAACTTAATACCCTTTTTCTTTTACTCGGAGTTTTGGTTGCCTGATAAATGGCTTTTGTTTCAAGTGATTACAAACAAAAGAATTTTAACTAGAAGAAGACAAGTAGTCTAATGGATATGCTCCAGGCTTTTCATGTCCTTCATAGTCTTATTTTTACCATCGTTGTCATAGTTATGCTTTGAGACTCCAACTCGACCATGGCGTTTTCACTCAAATTTCCACACTATAAAGCCGAGCAAGTCCTATTTTCAAATATACATATATACACACACACATATACAGTCAATGTCATTAACGTTGTCCACCAAAAAAAGACATTTACACATTTACACATTTAGACTAAAAGAAATATCACGTGTTTCCTCGAACGTTCTGGCATAAAACAAATGCTGAAATACCATTCTTCATCTTAAATCCTCACTAAATGGGCAAGGCATTCTGGATTTTCGATTCACGAGTTGAATTTTACATTTAAAGTTCAGGCTGGCACACACGAGGCAAAGAATACATAATGAAACACGTGATATATAGCTTTTAGTCTAAATGTGTAAATGTGTAAATGCCTTTTTTCGGTGGACAACGTTAACGACATTGACTGTATAACCCACATACATACATACATACATACATATATATATAGTTTTCAAACCAAAATTTGGTGCTTTGATCTCAGTCATATTTTTACCCTTTTCAAAGAGCAATTTCTATATACACCAACTTGCAAGAACGTTGTCATACGAAAATAGAACATTAGTGATTTAGTGGGATAGGAATTATATTTAAAAACAAAAGAAGATCACTGAACCTGAACTTTTTCTTTTGCCTTTTAATGTATTCCTTTCTCACTAAATTACTAATGTTCTATTCTTGTATGTCAACGTTCTTGCAAGTAGGTGTAAATATTCAACATTTTTTTGGCCCATAATAAGAAAAATCAGGACTTTCTTGGGTATTGTTTAGCTCTAAATTCATTATCCTTGGCTATTTTCTTGTTGTCTTCATGTTTCGGTGTCTTGGACACCACGAAAGATCCGAAACATTTATTCCAAGGTCAGCAAATGGATCTCTTCCCTCCCCCTCCTCATGCATCTTTAGGTAACATGCAGTAACGTTTATCGCCAGAACGAGAAGGTTGATTTAGGAGGTTCAAATACTAAGAGGTTTGGTAGACGGTGAAAATCACTCCGTCTTCGGATAAATTATACATAATTCGACGGATTGCTAGGTGAGGTAGTACGATTAGTCAATTTATTAACATTGAGTTTGAATTGTATTTATAACAACAACATTTGATTCCCTTAAGCTTTTACCAGACTACCGGAGTTTTTAGATACCCGACTATACCCGAGTTTAGAACTACCCGACTATCGGAGTTCACTACTCGACTACCCGGGTATTTGACTACCCGAGTTTTCAACTACTTCACTGCCTGAGTACTTAACTACCCGAGTAGACGAGTTTTTAACTACTCGGCTACCCGAGATTTTAACTACTAGATTAATCGACTATCGTCTATATTTACGATGCAGGTGTTCCTAGCGGTACCATGACTTGTGTTTTGGGTTCTAGCGCATGTTTCTTGCGAAACAGCGGGCAGCTTCTCTGTCACATTCACAAACTGATCTCCCGCAGGAACCCTGCTTGTCCTCTAGCACCACGAGAAAAAGACGAAAAGAAGAAAAAAAAATTATTTAGGGTTAGGTTACGACTTTCCTTGATAGCTTGTTGTATCTTCTTTTGATGTTTTGCTGATTTTTTGAAGCCAGTTTTATTTGGTGCGCTTTTACGAAGTTATCGTTTTTAGGTCCTCCTAAAAAAAACTGGCTTCAAAATCAGCAAAACATCAAAAGATACAACAAGCTATCAAAGAAAGTCGTTTTTATTCTTAAAAGTACTAATTTTACACGCTACGAAATATTACCGCTAATGTATTCTAATACTACAGCACCACAGAACAAGAGATTGGGCTGCCTGTGGTGCATGTCAAGGTTTACACCAAGAATCACCAATGCGACCCGGGTTCGGTTCGTAATAGAGTAGCTGAGTTGTTTGTAGGTTCTTTCTTGTTCTCCTTGGGGTTTTTATCCCTCCTCAAAAATCAACTTCTAGTTGGTGGACGCGTATCTTTTAATGCGTTTACGTTGAGACGTGAACGTACGTTTCGAAAACGCATCAGTGAGGAAGTGGCCTTAGTGCGGAAAGCAAAAACTGAGGCCTTTGAAAATGTTGAAGTCATTCACACTGGCATGTCTGTTTTTCGCATGCGCAGACGACGATATCACAACATTTCCGATCGTGTCTGCGTTACTTTTTGATGTTTTAGTGAGTGGACGCTAAGTGGAAACTAAGTTCAACTTTTTCTTGAGTTTTTATTCTCTCTTCCTTTTTATTTTTAATTTCCTAATCACTGAAACATTTTTAATTTTACACTTCAGAAATCGCTGCTATTGAAATGCCAATTATTTTCGTTAGCTCCTTTGGGACTTACCGCAAGTGATGCTGCATGCATCTGATGTTTGCCTTCTCGTTCGGTATTTGTAGGTGACCATGTTTGGGTTACAGTCTTGGGCATAACACATGTCATGAGATTGACAGCAACTGTACGTAGAAGTATACAGACATATTGTAAAGGGTCTGAGTACTAGTCGAATGGATGGATGGATGGGTGGGTGGATGGGTGGATGGATGGGTAGGTGGGTGGATGGGTGGGTGGATGGACGGGTGGATGGATGGATGGGTGGATGGGATGGATGGATGGATGGATGGGTGGATGGATGGATGGGTGGGTGGATGGGTGGATGGGTGGATGGGTTGATGGGTGGATGGGTGGATAGGTGGATGGGTGGATGGATGGATGGATGAATAAATGAATGGAGCATGAACGGATGGACGGACAGATAGACGAATGAAAGTTTAAAGTTAAAAAAACTTGAAATAATAAAGATAAAAAGCATTATTCTCACCGGTCTATCCCGTCTATAGGTTCCCCTTGACCTCCAACACCACACCAATTTCCATAGTTATTGTAATCCAAGGGATTTCTTTTTGTTTTGCAATAGATCATGTCGACAAACTGAAGCAGGTTCCTCTTCTGAAAGGGCGATTGCTCATCTATAAAGAAAAAGACATTACGCCATACATGACTGATTACCAGATCGAATCACACACAATCCTTTCCCTTGTGTTGCAGTGTTTTTGCCTAAACCTAACGTTATTGTCTTCTTTTGCAGGTGCAAAGCAATTCTTGTAAATCAGAATTGCTTTGCACCTGCAAAAGAAGACAATAACGTTAAATACTTGCGAGTCAATAGCGTAAAGAAAAGCATAGACTATGCGGCAAGGGTGCTTAATTTTTCACCATCAAGCTTGTTTATACGCTTCGTTTATAATGTTGCTTTTAGTTTGATTACCATGAAACTTTCATCAAATATTAGACAATAATTGAAGTTTATAATAGTTAATTTCGTTTTGAAATAGCGTTAAATAAATCAAAGTTATAAGGAAATATTAAAATTAAAAAAAAAAAAAAAAAACGAATTCTGTTTGTTTCCCTCGTTTTATTTTCAAATTGCTTCATTTTCACAAACTATGATATATGACTTACAAAATATCAAAGTTTAAAAAAATTCTGTGGCGCAGATTTTGAGGAGATGATGCGGACATTTTATAACCTCGATTTTGCTCACTTTTCATACACAATACCATTAAAATATGTGGAACCAAGTAACGTAGTTTCAAAGTCACGCAGAAACGTCTATTGACTTCATAGTTATGAACTGTAAACGTTTGGTTGGAAATAAAGTTTTCTACGTAGAGTTTTTCTTGCAAAATTATGACCAAAATTCCATAGTTAATGGAGTGGAATGGTTTGGAAACTCCATAGAACAAAGCTATTGTTTTACCTTTGATGTTGAATCGTACCATCACGTGTCACTGACCGTGCACAATGAACCAAAGCAAGTATTGCTGAAAATACTTATTTACTTATTATTTTCATGTATGAACACTTTGAAAGTAAAAACATTCATTCGATGACCAAAAACCATATTTCCAATATTTCCGAGGAGATACAGTTAAGTTACTAGATGATAAATAAGAAAGCATTAAAAAGGGCAATTTCATTTTCAATAAAAAATTAATATTAATCATATAGGATTAATTAACAAATAATACATATTTTAGAACGATTTTTAAGGGTAAAAATCTTTTATATTCCCTAATACTGTGAACAAATGGAGAAACTTTTCCTTCACTGTGCACTGTGAACGTCATACAGTCAATTCAAAAAAAACGTTGTCGTCGACTGCTACGCGACTGGACCGAAAGGAATATGGGTAAAAATCACTGAAGCGGTTAAATATTCGTTCTGAATTAATTGTTCCCGCTAGTAATAAGGCCCCGTCCACACGTATCAGGAAATTTGTGTACCGACAATTTGTTTTTGTGGATACGAGTTGCGTCCACACGTGTCCGGAAATTTTTGTATCCGTATCGGGAAATTTTCGAAAACGGTCTCCAGAGTGAAAATTTTAAAAATACGTGTGGACGGTCATATCCGCAAATTTTCGAATACGGTGAAAATTATCCGTCAAAGGGACTAGGCACTACCGTGCATCAGGGTGGATCAAGAAATTTCCAAATATGTCTGGACAGTGAAAACGATTCGAATACGCTGCGTGTGGACGCAAACATTTTCGTATCCGCAAAAAACAATTTGCGGATACAAAAATTTCCGGATACGTGTGGACGGGGCCTAATAAGTGAAACACTAATTACTAAATAGTACAAAATAGACAACTTTCATAACTCAGTTTTTTCAGATAGAGAAAATGAAGCCTTTTTACCAGTCGAAACTATAAATGCTATCTGATGAGAAAATACTTTTCGAATTTCCGGATACGTGTGGACGGGGCCTAATAAGTGAAACACTAATTACTAAATAGTACTAAATAGACGACTTTCATAACTCAGTTTTTTCAGATAGAGAAAATGAAGCCTTTTTACCAGAAACTATTAATGCTATCTGAGAAAATACTTCACGAAAACTATTTCCAGAAAATTTTGTAGAATTTGACTGCATACCAAAGAGGTTATGAAAGAACGAAAATAGAGAGTTTTGTATGTATTTATCACTGGAAGCCTTGGTGGCCTCGTTTTGGTGTATTTTCAAAACTTCAAATGCTTACATCTTGTAAAGGATTTATTACACCTTTTTCTGTTCATTAACCGCAAAGGAATATTCATTGAAGCGAAGAAGCATTGTCATTAGAGCGAACAGGCATACAATAAGGCGAACGGAGTCTCAATAGTGCGATGGAACTTTCATTAAGAAATTTAGCATTGAATTTGACAATCATGAATATGTTTGCGTGGGTTCATTAACGTTTTCAAACTTTCATTAGCGTTTTGGTGCAGTCAATAAACCACAACACACTTTCAATACAACGTTTTGGACATTTATTAGTTATGATTCAGTTCACGATTTCGAAAATATGAAGGCATTAAAAAAACGTCTCCTTCAACACTTCCCGCTCGCCTACGAAGGTTCGTGCTGTAAACCAGGCATAACTAGTCAAATCGAACAAAAACATAGAACAATAGGTTTCCTAACCATTCCGCTCCATTAAGTATGCAAAATTCGGACTTTTTGTTTATTCTCGAATTTCTTTGAATCGGCAAAAAGCGGTTGTAACTAGAGTAGAAATAATATGCCCGTGAAATAGTTAGGATGAATGATTAGCACATAGGAATTCAGTGAGGCATGACAAGGGCACGGGCGTTTACCTGAGTAACAACTCAATACGCAAAGGAATAGATACGAAAATTAGTTTTTTTCTTTATCTTAATATTTCCTTATAACTTTGATTTATCTTACTCTATTTCAAAACAAAATCAACTATTATAAACTTCAATTATTGTCTAATATTTGATGAAAGTTTCATGGTAATCAAATAAAAGCAACATAAACGAAGCGAATAAACAAGCTTGATGCGGTCGGCTATAAATTGTACCCAACTACCTTAAACCGTCAGTAGCTTTTTTCAGTTAACGAATATCTCGATAGTGATACAGTGGTTTTAAAACTGATGAAAAAAGCGCAAACCACTGGCAGAGCACGGAAGGCAAATTGATATCAAAATTAATTTTTTTTAAGCGGTGTTAAAAAAACCCATTACAGCAAGAAAATGAGAATATTTTAAACGCTGAAAGTGTGAATTTACCTCGTCTAGATTCTGAATACCTTCTTCCTTTCCCATCGAAAATACGAACTGCAAACTAGCTGCTCCACAAAAAAGCGAAATCCACAAAAAGAGAGCGCAATTCATCTCGGAAATCGGAGCTGTCGTTATTTTTTAAGTGGCGTTCGAGTGAATAAAGAAAAGAAGACAAAAAGTGAAGAAACCAATTTGACTCTGAGCTCCGCTCTGTTTCTTTGCTGAGGAATAATAAAAATTTCACGAATGCATCGTAGATATAATTGACGCAAAGCGGAACAAAATGAAGGCAGCAGATTGTGACGGGCCATTCTTAAGTTAAAAGCATCCCCTTGGGGGAGAACGAATAAGAATGAGTAATCTTGCATATAAATAAAAGTTATGAAAAAAGAAAATAACATCACAGGTATCGATAGGATTAGAAAGTTAAGTTTTTAAAGTTTGAATTTCTAAATATAATTGTGAACTAATATTGAGTTTTGATAACGACTTATCTTTTAAAACCAATTAATTGTTAATATATTATTTCTGATTTTTTTTGGGTTTAATTTAATTGAAGGTCTGTACGCCTACTGTTGCTAAGCAACGGATATAGGCTTCAGTTGTTTTTATCCCCTGTTTTCTAATCTAAAAGAAAATCAATGAAAAACTGAGCGACAATCAAATAGAAAGTTCTAGTAATTAAAGAACTTTCCATGTATTTTAAGTGGAAAATTCCGTAGCACCAAGGCAAGGGTTTCTATACTCTAGGCAAGAAATTGTAAAACGTACCGAGCAGAATATTTGGTGAAGATATTTTAAGGTGTCTGTATACACCAACCGTTACTAAGCAACGGATATAGGCTTCAGTTGTTCCAAGAGACAAGGGTTTCTATATCGTGCCGAGCAGTATATCAGTAGTTTTAATTAGCTGTTATTTTTTCTACGCCACACTCGATATGTACTTTAACTGTCCCTTCAGAATAAAAACAAGTAATTGCGAGAACAAGCAAAATTGAGGAATGAATTTTTTTTTCTTTCCGAAAAAGGTCATTACGGAAAATTCAAAAAATAGAGTTATTATTAGTTGAAGTACTGAAGTATACTGAAGTATATAAGCCCTTGTTTATTGATCTTTTCAATTTCTACCATGATTACAACTGTAATACCGACTTCTAAGGATACCACTGGCTCTAATCATCATCCTCGTCTTCGTCCTCGCTTTCTTCTTCGGCTTCTTTTAGCCATTTAATGAATGGCAAAACCTGTGGTCAAAAGAATTAACACACTTGGTTTATTTGATATTACTAGTAAATTGGTTATTAGGAACGCGAGAAATTGTCGCTGAAATTTTCTGTAATCACGACAAAACTTATGAAAAATCTTTCTGTCCACAATTGTGTTATTAAGTTATTTCCTGCTTTTAATCAATTCTAGATATTGGGGAACATAAGACGCCATAGCCGTCATATACTATTAAGTCACGTGACGTAACCGCTTAAAGCTAAGCAGTTGCATCAAAATAAACAACAGAAATGGGAAGAGCACCTTGATATTAGGCGGAGTTTCAGCTTATAATATTGCAAAATACAGGAAAAAGGGCATTGAATATAAATTTATTGAATATTCCATAAGCGTTTGTATGGGAGACTGTGTTGAACATTAGCAAAATGTAAGAAGTTGTGATACTGCTCTTGTCTGCTCTGCTCTAATAGTATAAACCATATAACCTTGGGCGTATTTTTTTCTTCATTCCGGTCAAACCACGTGTTATTCTCTTAAACCAGGCATAACTAGTCAGATCGAATAAAAACATAGAATAGGTTTCCTAACCATTCCACTCCACTAAGCTTTTGTATGGGAGACTGTGTTGAACATTAGCAAAATGTAAGAAGTTATGATTCTGCTCTTGTATTGAATCACGTCCAAAAGACCATATTACCTTGGGCGTTTTTTCCCCTCAATCTGGTCAAACCACGCGTTATTCTCTTGAGAATAAGATTCTTTGTTTAAGATGTATCCATATTCATTTGCTTTCCTCATACGCAACCGTTAAACAAAGAAAAAGTCATTTAAAAAAAACGTTGTCGCTGACCGACTCAAGCCTACGCGACTGGATCGAAAGCTAATACGTCTAAAAATCACTGAAGCGGTTAAATTTTCGTTTTGAATAAGCTGGAAGCGAGATGACGCTTTACCCCCGACTCTATACCATAATAGTTTTTAAAATTCTTTCATATTAAAATTTTTGATTCCTTAGAGAATACAGGAACAATAGTCATAATTAAAGAACAAAAGCAGTGTGAAAAGGATTATGGTCTAGAGACGGGGGTAAAACGTCATCTCGCTTCAGGCTTATTGATTGTCTCGCTAGTAGTAAAGATAATAATGGCGAGAAACAATCGCAACAAGACGAATTAAGTCTATTTCCACTAGAATAGATCCTCTTAGCTTGGGAGTAATATTTTCCCATTTCATACCACCCGACAATTCCTAGAGTATACAGTCAATTCAAAAAGCGTTGTCGTCGACCATCTCAAGCCTACGCGACTGGACCGAAAAGAACTCTGGGCAGCAATCATTGGAGCCGAGTTGACTGCAGTAATTTTATTCGACTAGTTATGCCTGGTTTACAGCACGAACCTGCGTAGGCGAGCGGAAAGTGTTGAAGGAGACGTTTTTTAAATGCCTTCATATTTTCGAAATCGTGAACTGAATCAAAACTACTATGTTTTTCTTTCCCTAAACCCATAGAAAAACATAGTAGTTATAATACAGTTCACGATTTCGAAAATATAAAGGCATTAAAAAAACGTCTCCTTCGACACTTTCCGCTCGCCTACGCAGGTTCGTGCTGTAAACCAGGATCTATTCTAGTGGAAATAGACTTCATTCGTCTTGTTGCGATGTTTTTCCATTACAGACCATATGCTATTCCCGATGAATATGGATACAACTTAAACAGAGAATCCTATTCTCAAGGGAATGACACAAACGAACGAATGTCTAGTTTTGCCCTACTTCAAACTTAGGCTGCGTTCATAATGTATGGCAGAGGGGGAGGGGGGCAGGGGAAAATTTGAAGTGTCCAGAATAATTCTTAACACCCCCCTTAAAGTCATGCAAAAAAATACGATCCCCCCGAAGCAAGGCTTGTAGCTTCTTCCAAAATTTGTCCATCCCCCCTTTTTCTTACCAAAATTTTCCCGGCCCCCCTAAATTTAACCTGCCCCCTCCCTCTGCCATACATCATGAATGCAGCCTTACCCTTTCTCGTAGTAGTTTTTTCTGTGATTCCACGACATGGTCATCATGTACGCCAGGGTTGGCATGCCAACTAAGGATAACCGTCTCTTCAAGGAGATCCACGTTGTAGAGGTGATTGAGGTAGATCTGAAGCATGGCGTTGCACCACTTGTTAAGAGCGAAGAATTCCTGGGAAACAAACAAAAAATGGTGAAAAGGACGCAGTTTATACAATTTGAGTAAGTTTTAGGAAAATTATGTTGAAGAGAGGTGTTTCTGGCGCTTCTTAGTTGTTATTATACCTTTAAATCTTATCGATACCCCGAAACAACCTCTGGGCTGATCTAAGTCAGGGCACGGCTAACTCACAGATCAAACCCTGAAACAACCTCTGGGTTAATCTAAGTCAGGGCACGGCTAACTCACGCATTGAACCCTGAAACAACCTCTGGGCTGATCAAAGTCAGGGCATGGCTAACTCACAGATCAAACCCTGAAACAACCTCTGATCTAAGTCAGAGCATGGCTAACTCACGCATTGAACCTTGAAACAACCTCTGGGCTGATCAAAGTCAGGGCACTGCTAACTCACAGATCAAACCCTGAAACAACCTCTGGGCTGATCTAAGTCAGGGCATGGCTAACTCACAGATTGAACCCTGTAACAACCTCTTGGCTGATCTAAGTCAGGGCATGGCTAACTCACAGATCAAACCCTGAAACAACCTCTTGGCTGATCTAAGTCAGGGCATGGCTAACTTACAGATCAAACCCTGAAACAACCTCTTGGCTGATCTAAGTCAGGGCATGGCTAACTCACAGATCAAACCCTGAAACAACCTCTTGGCTGATCTAAGTCAGGGCACGGCTAACTCACAGATCGAATTGGAATTTTGCAGTTTTGTTGAGGGATAAAAACTGGAGAACCAAAAGAAAGGCTTGTGACAAGGCTTGTGACGTTTACCTCAGCATAAATGATCAGGTCTTTCTGTCCGTCTGCATCTCTGATGTACTTCTCCATTAAGGGTTTGAGGTGATCTAATGTCTGATGAAAATACAAATAAACTAATAATAAAACTCACCGTCAAGCAAGCAAGCAAGCAAGCAAGCAAGCAAGCAAGCAAGCAAGCAAGCAAGCAAGCAAGCAAGCAAGCCAAGCAAGCAAGCAAGCAAGCAAGCAAGCAAGCAAGCAAGCAAGCAAGCAAGCAAGCAAGCAAGCAAGCAAGCAAGCAAGCAAGCAAGCAAGCAAGCAAGCAAGCAAGCAAGCAAGCAAGCAAGCAAGCAAGCAAGCAAGCAAGCAAGCAAGCAAGCAAGCAAGCAAGCAAGCAAGCAAGCAAGCAAGCAAGCAAGCAAGCAAGCAAGCAAGCAAGCAAGCAAGCAAGCAAGCAAGCAAGCAAGCAAGCAAGCAAGCAAGCAAGCAAGCAAGCACGTAAATTGAATTAAAAGCCAGGACAACAAAAAAGTAAGACTAGCCTTTTTCAGTGATTTTGCTTGGGATCGTTTGTCCATTGTATTATCAGGCAGGGACGTCTCTAGCAATGCTTTGACCATCGATTGATTGACATCACGAAATGTAACATTGTACGCGAACCTGCAGCCAGTGAAGACAAGATTGATTGACACATGATTATGTTCTGATTGGCTAATGTTACTGGGTGATGTAAAGAAAGCCACCTAAGTGTAGTACATACTTAGAAGCGTTGATCTCCAGGACCATGTTGTCCGGTGATACTTTATCAGCTACTCCATGGCGGATGGTCTCAAGTACTTCATTATAAAACACTAGACAAAACATTAAAAAATACACCGTCCTTGTAAGTATTGACAGCTGAATGAGTAACCAGTCAACCAATGACTGATATACAAACAGACAGACAGACAAAACGACTGACTGGCTGACTGACGGACCCAATGAATGCATGGGTGCATGAAAAAATGCTCATCATGGACAGACAGACTCACTGGCAGACTGACTGACTGACTAACTGTAGTGACTGAGTCACTGACAGACATTAAAAACTGGTGTCAATTTGCTAAATAATATGGATCAAAGATGTTTTGACTTACAACTAGAGTCCTCAGGAGGTGGGCTCTCTGGTTCAAGGCTCTCTTCACTGCTGATTGAACTCACTTCATCTTCACTGGAGCTCTCCCTCTCCTCACCTGTATGATCAATATCTATTAGTAGGTATCATTATATCATCATCCTCATAACCACTACCACTGCCATCAGCATCAGCAGTAGCAGCAGCAGCAGCATCATCATCATCATCATCATCAACCATCATCTCCACCATCATCATCAGCAGCAGCAGCATCATCATCATCATCACCATTGATCACCAACATCATCATCACCAGCCACAGCACTACCATTATCATCATTATCAGAAATAATTGTCATCATCATGAAATGCATCAGCAACACCAAGTCTTATCATTATTACTATCATCATGAATTTCAATAAATACAGTATATTAACTCTTATCCCAACCAATACTATCATCATCATCAGCAATGACCTCTTATCACAACCATTACTACTGTATCTTCATCATCAGCAATCAACTCTTATCACAACCATTACTACTGTATCTTCATCATCAGCAATCAACTCTTATCACAACCATTACTACTGTATCTTCATCATCAGCAATCAACTCTTATCACAACCATTACTACTGTATCTTCATCATCAGCAATCAACTCTTATCACAACCATTACTACTGTATCTTCATCATCAGTAATCACCTCTTATCACAACCATTACTACTGTATCTTCATCATCAGCAATCAACTCTTATCACAACCATTACTACTGTATCTTCATCATCAGCAATCACTTCTTATCACAACCATTACTACTGTATCTTCATCATCATTTATCATCATCAAAAACTACACCTTTTAAAATCATCATCATCTTAAAATCATATTTTTTTTAAATTTTCATTTCATGTTGACAGTATTACCTACCCCATAGATCAAGCTCACGGTTTTCATCATCATCATCACTATCAATGTCATCACTATGTAACCATAGGTAACCTTGACCTTCTTCACCAACATCTTCGGCATTGAACCCTAGCAACGATAAGGAAAGATTCTAGATTAACTGCAACTCAACTAAGAAACAGATATCAAATTTTACAATTTTACATTATTATAGATGCTGCTTCCTGCATTTTGAGGCATTCCAGCGCAGAAATAGGGATACATCTAAGAGTGGGGTCCCCCGGTAAGTGGGTATCCCCTCTATCCCTATCCCCCACCCCACCCCACATGGAAGATAGCCTTCCCTACCTGGTGGTTCTTGAGTCTCTTGTTTGTCCTCTAGTGATAAATCCTCCATACCAAAGTCCCCTTCGTCATCTTGTTTTTGCTTTAGTGTAACTCTAGATCTGGGTTTGAGTTTAATATCAGGGCCAATAACAACCTACAGACAAAAAAAAAATGCATATATTAAAATCATTCATGAAAGATGAAGGAACCAACACATAGTTAATAGGCAGACAATAAATATGTTAAGCAAACTGCCCTTGATAAATGTTAAACCACAATCTACCTACAGCCTACTTACGACTGTCTGATACCTTACCAACAACCCACTGATACTCTGCCTACATCCTACTTACAACCTTCTAAAACCTTACCAACACCCTACTGACACCATACCAACACCCTACTGACACCATACCAACACCCTACTGACACCATACCAATACCCTACTGACACCTTACAAGCACCCTACTGACACTCTACCAACACCCTACTGACACCTTATCTCAACACCCTAAAGACACCCTACCAGCACCTTACTGACACCATACCAACACCCTACTGATACCCTATCTCAACACCCTAAAGACACCTTACCAGCACCCTACTGACACCATACCAATACCCTACTGACACCTTATCTCAACACCCTAAAGACACCCTACCAACACCTTACTGACACCATACCAACACTGTATTGGCACCCTATCTCTAGCCACCCTACCAACATACTAATGATACCGATACCAACACCCTCCTGACAACTCACTGACACTGTATCAATCGCTACTGGCACCCCTCATCCTAAGTCACCCTTTGCTACTAATTCTTTATTCCAACACTACCAACAACTTACCAACAACTTGCAACACCCTACAAACACACACTCGTTACTTTTACCAATTAAGATGAGAAATTAAAAGACAAAGATGACTTACATTAAATGATACCAGAGAACCTGTGGTTATAGAGACATCCCTGCAGATTAAATGAACAAAATAATCAATGTTTACTAAATAATGAAGACTGTGCAATTGTTGTACAGCCATCAAATAAATCTCTTGTTATTAAGTCATGCAAGTGAGGCTAATGGGTCAATACACTACAAGTGACCCTATGGAATTGACATTGGTTATGACTGCTGTTGCAGTGGATCAGTCTTTAGAGCAGTTTTCGTATGACTGTGAAAAGCTCACGGCACGAACACGGGCAAGGCATATGCCAGACCAATCACATTGCACGAGAATTTACTCTTCATCCAATCAAATGTCTGAAACATGGCGCAGACATGGTCACCCCAATGTCATGGCACTGTCCGACCAATCACATTGCGTGAGAAATAAATCCCCCAATCCAAAGTCTAGAAAACATCACAGTTGCGGCAAGGCACACATACCACACTGACTTTTTCACAGTCATACCAAAACAGCTCTAATTACCGGGTACTTACTTTTTGATGTGAGCACCTGAGCACAGGATGGAATCAGATATGATACAGTTACTCTCTACCACTACATTATCCCAAAGATGAGCACCTTGTATGGTTACATTATCACCTGGTGCAGAAACAATATCATTATTGAAAATCATTATCATCATCCGACATCATCATAATCAACAATGTCATCATAGCATAACTACCCTACCATGACCACAAGGCACAATCATCATCATCTTTACGCATTACTATCAACAATGTCAACTATCAACAACACAATTACTGTCCCCTTCATCACCATCATTATCATTATCATCGCCATCAACACCACCATCACCATCATCACACCACCATAATGTATCACCATCATCACACCACCATCATCATCATAATCACACCACCATCATCACCATCATCATCACCATTACCATAATGTATAACCATCATCACCACCATCATCATTACACCACCATCATCATTACACCACCATCATCATTACACCACCATCATCATTACACCACCATAATGTATCACCATCATCATCATCATCAACACTACCACACCACCATCATGTATTATCATCATAATTATCACCACCACCACCATCATCACCAACATCATATACTGTATCATCACCATCATTACTACCATCACAACCACCATCAAATATCATCATCATCACCATCACCACCATCACCCTCACCATCATCACACCACCATCATGTATCATTATCATAGTCATCATCATCACCCCCATCATCACCACCATCATATATCATCACCATCATTACTACTATCACAACCAACACTATCATCTGCCAACATATCGTGATCACCATCACCAACACCATCATCACACCACCATCATGTATCATAATCATAATCATCATCATCACCACCATCATCAACACTATCATCACCACCATCATATATCATCACCATCATTAGTACTATCACAACCACCATTATCATCACCACCATCATCATCACCACCATCACACCACCATTATGTATCATGTATCATCATCATTACCACCTTTATCACCACCATCATATATCATCATCATAACCATCACCACCGTCATATCATCACCATCATTACTACTATCACAACCACCACTATCATTTGCCAACATCATGATTAACCTCAGCCTCAAATTTATTACAATTTGTAATTTGAAACTCACTTCCAGACCAGACATTCACTCATTCCATCAAGACACCATAAGCAACTAGCTCAATTGTTTTGGAGAAGTCCTTATTTCTATAACATATAAATCCCATTATTCAAAAAAAATAATATGTCTAGTTTACCTATGGTACAATTTTTCCCAATGACACAGTTAGAAAGAACAGTCCCTGTCCCAACAGATGTACCACAACCAATGATGAGGTTTTCTTTCAATTCACAATCCCTTTAAAGAAAAATCAGAAAGAAATGAATTTCAAAACTTTATCAACAAATGCCATTTTTTGGTTCTTAAATGTTCACACATGATATAGTTCCTCTCCTTTGACCTGAATGCAATGGATATGACCTGTTTTGCCAAGATGGGAAATGAGAGAAAAAAGGGAAATGGCAAGTGCACTGTTTTCATTCTTAGAAATTTAAGATATCTGTATGATTATTTTGGGAAATGAAAGAGGAATATGGGAAAATGGAAATAAAAAAGGTTGATGCCTAGGGAAGTTAAAGCCATATTACCAATATAGGAATGGAAAAAAAAGAAAGATGAAAATGGGAAATATGTTTAATTGCCATTGTCTAGACTAGGGAAGATAAAGCCAGCCTTTGACTATAGGAAATGAAAAGAAAAAGTAAAGAAAATGGGAAATATGTTGCCATTGTCTAGTCTGACTAGATAGAAAAAGTATAGCAAATCATGTTACTATAGAAAATGAAAATTAAAGGGAAAAAAAGAAAATGGGAAAGGTGTTGCCATTTGCTAGACTAGGGACCACTATAGCAGTGAAAATAAAAGGAAAAATGGAGATGTGGGAAGGGAGTCACATTACTGTTAAGTGTATCAACTTTTTACCTTGCTAGAGATAGATCTTTATCTAGATATAAATTATGCCTGATATAGCTGTATGAATCTTCCATGAAGAATGAGCTGTTGTCTGGAACAATAGGATATGACCAGCGATGAAGGATGTCTTTACTAAAAAAATGGAATCGAATTGAATAACATTAAATAACCAAATCCTTTTTCGAATGGTTCTTTAAATTTAAAAACACATCAAATGAATTTGGACCCTCATATTATTATCATGATGAATGATTATTATTACAGGAAACAAGGCTGGCATAGCAGTAATACTCCAACTGCGGGTGACGTCAAAGCAGCTCAATTTGGAGGACAAAACAAAAGAATTTCAATCTCCTGAGAATTGAAAACCTATTGTTTTGTCCTCCAAATTGAGCTGCATTCTGACGTGCTGCAAGGGGTCTATAGACTTGATTTTAACCTCATGGTCTCAAGTTGAAGCTCAGTTCCTGCACTTGACAGAAAATGGGAGGTAGAGTTTATTACGTCTCTCCCTTGATTTGAGGGTTTTTTGTAGGTTCTACAGATTTTACCAGACTAAATCCCGATTCCAATGTATGAGTTAGCAGTGCCCTGACTTAGATCAGAAATTAAGTTTGGTTAGTTTAAATTTAAGTTTTCTTTGAATAGTATTACAGTGCAATGCACAAAAGTATGACCACGTTTAAATAAATGTACTGTATTTGCATACGTCTATACTTCTTGCTAGCTTCTGTACATTCAACAACACATTTGGATGCACTGCTGGCTGCAAAATAATAAGGTAAGCAAATGCTCATTAGGCAGGAAAAAGCCAGTGCACAGAAGTATGTGTGCAAATACCTAAAATGTGGTCATACTTTTGCTCGTTGTGCTGTAAAATGAGCATTACCTTACAGCATCATACATGTAAAAGTTAGATACTCTAGCAGCATAAGTGTCATTTATAATGTTACAGTGAATCTGGTTCCCCAAAATCTAAAGAAAAGAAGACAACGTATTCCCTTGAGAATAAGATTCTTTGTTTGTTGTATCCATATTCATATGTTTTCTCGTGCACAACCATTAAACAAAGGAATAATACTCTAGGGATTGAATGACATGTGGACTGAATGGCCCACCTCCGAGATATGCTTCAATTGTCACGCACAAAGGTTTCAGTATGATGCTACATGCTAAATTAAATTTATTCTTACTGCCTGTCACGAATGACCGAGCATTTAGCACCTAGCCTCATACTGAAACCTTTGTGTGTGACAAGCAAAGCATATCTCGGAAATGGGCTATTGGGAAAACATTATGCAAGAGCTACAAAGGTCTATTTTGATAGATTAAAAAAATAGTGAGGTTATAAATGCCAATCAATCCTTCTGGAATAATCCCATAAAAATAAAAGAAAACATTGTTGTATTTTATGCCAAGTGCTCTCCCTTTAGCTTTCAGAGTAAACCAGTAACGTCTTTAGTAATTCTGAATTCATTTAAATACTTTACATCTTCATTGATGAGAATTCCTTTGATGAAATCTTGTCTTGTTTGATAGTCAAAGTTGTCTGTAAAGAGATGGGGAACCTGTGAAGAAATAGATACAATTCATGACAAATTGACTATCTACTCTAGAGCTGTACTCTGGGATCACACATGGGCTGTATAGCAGCAACAAGAGGCACCTTCACATGCTTTTAGTTCGGCTTTGTTGTCAGCTGCACCACTGCTGTACTTCTGGCGTTGATTACTGATAAACTTAGTTATAAGGGTCATATCTGTCACTTTCCCCAAGGGTGACTTGTCTTGGGTACTATTATAATATAAGAGAAAGGAAGTTGCTTTACCTGTGTAGAACAGATACAGATGTGGCAGTCCAAGAGGTCATATCTTAGCTGAATATTATGATTGTCGGCAAACAAAGTCTAAACAAACAGAGTTCACTGTCATTAAACAAATCAAATTATAGTGTCATTAACAAATAATATATATATTGTCATTATCAGCCCATCAATCAAATTTATTATGTATATAATAGATTTTTGAGATGTATTAAGCTGTGAATTACAGTCTTTGGTGAGAGCTTCAGCTTGGAAAACATGCTTCTGTGTATATAGAAAGAAAAGAAGATTCTCCATGTCTGTGAAAACTCAAAGCACATCAATGATGGCACAGACACTATAAAACACTTGCCAATCACTCACAACTTGGCAGTATGAAATGTTTATGACTTTGATATCATAAAAAATCCTTGCTTTGAGAAGCTGAATAATAAAATGGTCAACAAGCTCAATATAATGAAAAAAGGTTGTAAATAAAATACTTTATGACCAGCTGACACATATAATCAACAATCAGACGATCGTTCACTGATTGTTTGGAAATAGTTGTCTGACTATCGACTATGCATCGACTGACTGATGGTCAACAATCTGCGGCTGTTTTAAGTTGGTTGATCGTTGGTTGGTTGTTAGGGAACAATTGGTGGCTGGTCATAAAGTATCATAAGTATATAAAATAAATTATTTTTTTACCAGTGGAAATTCAAACTTCTTTCTCTTTATTGTTCTTTCATAGAATAATACTCTGTTGGTTGAAGAATCTAAAGCAAGTACTGTATCATCTTCCCGACACCTAGAGAAAAAACCAGTAAAATTCAGTTCTTTAGTTTGACTTTTTAGGATACATGGCTGCCTGTGTACTTCGATGCTCTCATGAAGCAATGTTCTCCCATCCAATTAGAAAACAAGACTTTTTACAGTTATCTTATAACAAAATTTATTACCTTGTTCTGTGTCCAGGGTTTGCTGTTTTGAATACCATGGTCATAATTGATGATTTATCCTTTTGACGTCTTGCTCTACACATTACAACAAGAAGAAAATTAAAGAAAAAGAATGGATGAACTTCAACCTTGTACACCCCACATACATAGGTCTACAATATTTATAATCAAAGACCTGTTTTACTGTTTTCTGCTGTGTGTGTCATTCCCCTATGTACCGCGGTATTACTACATGTACTTTCTTGTCAGTATTGAATAAGAAGAAATTCAACATAATATTACAGCTTTATAATAGTGCTTATTCTGAGATAGTCTTGTTAGTTCTTTGAACTTATTGTATAGATCAGTCTGAACCCAGGTGCATAAATGTTAATTGAAGTATTATGATCATCCGGGTGGATGTAGTCCTGAGAAGGACTGTTTGATGTGACTGACGTTTCGACATCCTGAGCGGAAGTCATCTTCTTGACTCTGAAGATATCTTCTGCTCAGGTTGTCAAAACATCAGTCACATCAAACAGTCCTTCTCAGGACTACATCCACCCGGATGATCATAATACTTCGATTAACATTCTTTGAACTTACTTGTGTTCATTAAGAACATGTTTTAGTTTCATGTTGGAGACAACATCTCCACTAACAAGAACAAAGTCTGACCTGATGAGGGACTAAAATAAACAATAAGTAAATAGATGATAAATAATAATAATAATAATAATAATAATAATAATAACTTTATTTAACAAGGTTAAACACATTACAGTTGCAAACTGATAAGCTTGTGTACCTCCCTTTATATCTATATTATAAATAAACTGATAAAATTATAAATAACTGCTGTGTTCCTTGATTACAGACTCATTTACTCAAAGGCTTAGTCTTGTATCAGCGTCTGAATATTCACAAATACCAACAGTAAAATAAAGAATGCACAACTTCAATGATACAAAAACTCTGAATTTCCATGGACCTTCAATGGAATACATGAATATTCTGCACAAAATCTTGGCTAACCCTGGCAATGGAGAACTCAAAACTGCAGTATTAATTTACTTCACAAGAAAATAAGGTTACCTTTCTATCAATCTCCCTCAATGCATCACCAGTAGATAGACAGTTTTCTACTATCACAGTATGAATTTCACATGGTGATCTGGAACCCATCCATTTTGAGTCACTACCAAAAAGCAAAAAAAATGTTTTGGGCTATGGTGAATTAGGTTCTAACTCTTGATAAATTTTACATATCGATGGTTTGCCATAAGAATCTAGCTGACTTCTCGTCATGGTTACCATATGGAACTACTATTATTACATGGTTACCATGGTTACCTAATGTACCTTGGTAACCTGCTTTAATCAGGATTGTAACCATAGAGTTAGTATAACCTTGGATACCATTCTATTGCAAATACTAAAAGAGCAGTTTTTGTGCTGTGCTGTGAGCGTGATGCTTTCTAGAATTTTGATTGGCTGATTTTTTTTGCAAAATGTGATTAGCATGACAGTGTGCATGTTCCAGGTATTTGATTGGATGGAGAGCAATTTCTGGGTTGGTGTATCCCTTGCCATTTCACGACCGTGCTCATGCCGTGAGCTTTTCACAGACAAAGGAAAACTGCTCTATATCACAGGGAACCCACAATAGCAGCTATAAATATACTGAAGAACAGGTGATTGATTTAATGTCTTACTTTAAATGTTTGACTATTTGATCAGCATGTGCACAGCAGAATACAAATATCTCCTCAACCCCAGCTTCTACCAGGAATTCTATAGTGTAGTCCAACAAAGTGCAGTTCACCAAAGGTAGCAAAGCCTAAAATAAAGAGCGGTAATTATATACATATATATCAAATACGCTGGATTATGTATTGCTTCACATCCCTTCCCATGCATTAAGATTAAAAGGATGAAAGACACCGCTGCCATGCAAGTTGTCTCAACAAAACAAACTATAATCAAATATTTTATTAAATCCACGACATTGTGGCTACAATGCAATGTATGTTGCATGTGCCAAACCCCAGTAACAGTCAACTGATAAAAACAATCTAATTCAACCATTAAACATTTTATATCAAAAGTACCATCTCCCCATATTGTCTATACATGTTTATTTTCCTATCCCCCCTTCTCTCATTTACTGGTAAGGTGCTTCTAGACAGGTGCTGCTCCAGGAAGGGGAGTGGGTGGGGGGGGTGGGGGGGGAAGGTTGTGGTCACATGGTTGCATGCACTCCATGAATACGGCTTTGTCTTTGATCACAGACTCATTTATTCAGCGTTAGCCTCGTATCAGTATCTAAATATTTACAAATACCAACGGCAAAGTAAAGAATGCACAACTTCAACAATACGAATACTTTGAAGTTCCATGGTCCTTCATTTGAATGCATGAATATTCAAAGTAAGCTTCCATACAAACAGAGGCTTACCCTGTAAAACTGAGAATTCGAAACTGGAGTATTTAGCTGTGGTATTTTACAATGCATTTGGTTTTAAAGACCTCCATTGCATAGCTATTTTACGCTAGAACTAAACTAGACCCAAACAAACAACAAGGAAGCGCATCTGGAATTGAAAGAAAATAGCAAAAGAAAATTTCACGTCTACCCTTGGTATGTTTGTTTTCATGAACTTACCCTCGGCCTTTCCAATGTTATCGGTAAAAATTTAAAATTAAAGCTATCGGCAAGAATTACTCCTTGTAGTATTTCGTCTCCTTTCTCCCACGTCTCTCCTCCTCCCTTCCTCTTTTTAGTGTTCATTTTTTCAAACCAGAAACATGGCGCTCAATCTTCGGATTAAAGTCTTAAATCAATAACCTATCGGAAATATCATCGGCGATTCTCTTAAAATCCGAACTCTAACCGATACTTTTCCGAACGATGTAGACGTTTTCTTGAGCCCCGACAAAAGCCAGGCAACGGTCTTTTTGTTCCTCTTCGAAGCTTTTGTTTATTTTTTGTATCAAGATGGTAAGTTTCTCTTAAAAATCTGTAAAAATCCCCCTCCATCCTCCATTTTTATTTCGTAAATCAATCATATATAGATACATTGATTCCTAATCTTATGGTTATCAGCTTCATTTTGAGATCTTTCGATACTGATTATTGGATATTTTGAATGAATTGTAAACTATATTTTTTGTTTTATTATTTTTTTAGGAGGAAATGTTGGTGGAATCGATGAACCGATATGCCAGTCCTATCAACCCAGCTGTTTTTCCTCATCTGACGATAGTCTTGCTGGCGATTGGAATATTTTTTATGGCCTGGTTCTTTGTGTATCCTTTCGTACAGTCTCGATCCATCTTTAGGACAATATTATTACTATTGTTTATACTAGTGCTTACGTGTGCATCCCTAACGATCTCTCGCAAACAGCATAGGAAAATAATTCTTACTTTAACTACTTGATAATCGTAGGCTTTGATTATAATTGACAAGCTAAGAAATTCTATCAAAACAAAATTCTTAAAGAAATCGAACTATTACTTTGTCAATTAATTAACGTGCAAGTAATCTTAAATGTGTCTGGTTTTGATTGGTTATAACCTTCAAAATCTTCAAATGCTTTTAAAAACATTATGACTGATAAGAAACAACCAAAGAGTATTGATTAATGCCAAAATTAATGTCAAAATATGTTACAATGTTACAGTCAGTAGTCCAACACAACATTTATTTAAAGGTTTATCTAGGATCTGAGGTAGGGGCTCTCAGAAACATGACAAATTATACATTATTGAATATGATATTTTTTGCATAATTTTCAAAACAGTCCTTTGTAAAATGTGAAAAGGGAGTTGAGGTACACACAGTCAACTTCTCCTAGATTTGTACGTTTATACTCATGATGCGATTCAGTTCAAGTTGTTATAATAAACCTTGACTTGTGTTTCAGCTATGAAGTAACATCTACTAAATACACAAGAGACATCTATAAAGAGCTTCTGGTTGCCCTTGTTGCTTCTCTCTTCATGGGATTTGGAGTTTTATTCCTTCTTCTGTGGGTTGGAATATACGTATGATGTCATAGAATTATTAAATCATTGGTGAAGATCCTAAAGGGAACAGCTTGGATGGTCAGCTTGAAGAGCAAAGAAATATTTCAAATTTTACTACAAAAATTAAGCAGACACCATAACATTTAAACATCTTGTACAATTTGTTTATTAACATATAATAAAATAAAGTTTCTGAATGAAACATTTGTGTCTGTTTTTTCATGCATCAGTCCTCTGACAGTTTGATATGGACAGATAGCTGATTACCCTGGGGGAGGGGGAGGGGGTGGTGAACTGAGCATAGCCAGCGTAGCATCTCTCAGGGGACTGGGGAGGAAAGGTCCCCCGAGAGCCGCTACACTGGCTAAACTGAGCAGGGAGACTGTGCCAGTAGGGTAGTAGCTAAAGAATTGTATGGAATGTAAGGAACATAAGAAACAATGTGCTTGAGTGATGATGAAACAACTTCAAGTTGAGAGTAAATACAGTAAATTTATGAGCACATCAAATCCAACCTCAATTTGGACCCACTGTGTCATGCCACTCAAAGTGAGTCATTATACATCACACTGACCCACAGGAAGCCCATACAAGTTTTGAGAACTGAATGTCTATTATGCACCATGCTGCCCCAATGCTGGAATGATTGTACCTTACTCTAAAATATCTGTAAAATATCTTTATATTAAAAAAAATTAACAAACCTAGTACCCCTTGTGGTATTATGGCCCTTGTATCACCTATTAAGGCCCTTTCAGTGCAAAGATGAAACCGCTGACCGCAAACTGTCAATATTTTAGTCGCAGTCGCACGTGCTGTAAAAAAATACATTCCAAAATGGAAGTTCTTCCTTCAGAAGTCTATCAAAATATAGACGCGATTGCACATGGACAAGGTAAATTAGCACCCCAGGACCCTCTTTACTGATAGCTCAACCCCTTAGATATTAATCCGCAAAATATTAAGGAGCCTTATGGTGTTTATGTTGTCTTAGATGGAACGTTGGCTGTCGCTTCATCGTCAATGACCGGTAGAATCTGGAATGGTTCACTTTGGACCTTCAAAGACGCTTCTACAGCTCCAGATCCTGAATACAGCAGTGGTAGAGCTTGTACAGAAGCAGGGATAAATGATGTACTGTGGTTAGACTCGAGTAGGATGGTCGTTGGTTTAGATGATGGATCGGTCGAAATCTGGGCGCAAACTGGAAGTCTACCAGGTCTAGAAAATTTAGCCTCACTAACGGAGCACGACGATATTGTATCTTCTGTTAGTGTGGACTGTGCTAGAAAACGAATTATAAGTGGAAGTCGAGACAGAAGGTAAGATTTTCCTCATAAAATGTTGCCGTTTTTACAATTTATTTTCAGTTGTGAAATATATTTTTTTCACGAATTGTACTTCCATTGATTAGATTTCAGATTGTTTGAAATTTTCTAATGTTTTTGACATTAATCCTATCTTTCGTTTGAATAATTGATGCCTATAACTGATCTTAGGCAAGATTATCGTAGATCATTAATATATATACATGTGTGTTATTTTTTGCAGCATAAAATTGTGGGATCTTAATAGCGAACAATGTATGATTACATACAAAGGTGGGTTAGGGCTTAACTATCTAATAAATCATTAATAAATTTATGACTGTAATTATTATCCATGTCATTAATCATAATATATCAAAGGAAATGAATGATGCATTTAGGGGATGGTATATAGCGTGTCTGGAAGATAAGACCTTACGATTATCAGATCTTTAAGAACTATTTAAAGCATTGGTTCATTTAATTTTTTAACATACTATTTCTAAAGGTTGAATAAATTGATTAGATAATATAATAACTATAGATATTGATTGCTGATTGATAGATTTTATTTATTATACTTCTGAGAGTATTTAAATAAAATAATAATGCTAATATAAATTATTCTTTTTAGTGTGTGTGTATAGCAACAAATAAAACAATATTTTATCCATCTAACAGCTTACTAGGATATAATATTTATAATTATTTCTAGAAATATGAATTACATTTACAACTCCATGATGGATGAAAAGCCTAAGTGGTTTTGCAACCACCTTGACAAGGCTACCAGTAGATTGAATTAGAATTTAGAAGTTTGTTTTTTGCCAATTATGTGGGTTAAATATGTATTTTCCAGGCCGTAAATATTATGGTTATTTGTGCTGAGTTTTCACACAAACTTTATTTTTCTGGTCATATAATCAGAAATGCTCAAACAAATGAGATTTCATTAATAGATTAAAAAACTTGCACCTGAAAACATTAAGCATTTTTTTTCTTTATCAACCTGAACTTGACAGTCACTTAGATCTGATACTAAGTACTCCATGTGGTTATGAGTATTTTTCTTACACACCTGGCTTCATACTTAACCATACAGACTTTGTATTTAGAGTTGCCATCATACTTACTATTATATTAATGGACTTATAGTACACTCAACAAAATTACACGACTCTGATTGGTCGAGAGGAGTACAATTATAGCCTTAATTGTACTCCGTAGGAGTACCGAATTAAGTCGCTATGGCAATACGGCCAAAACAATGTCAAAACAATTATTTTCTATCATTTTGTACTTAAAAAGCATAAATAAAATTTTAAAGCCATAAGAACTAATCTTTTTTATGCATTTCAGTTGCACGATGGACTGGAAATCGGCCGCCAAATAGACAAAGATGAACGGCGTCGCTTCGCATTTTTTACTGAAATTTTGTTGAGTGAACTATAACCAAAAAATTGCACGATCTTCTCGTACAATTTGGAACTAATAGACACTCGTAATGTTTTGAAAGTTCTTTAATTGTACTCGCCTAAAGGCTCGTGCAATTACAAGAACTTTCAAAACATTACTCGTGTCTATTAATTTCCAAATTGTACTTGAGATCATGCGATTTCCTATACTAATTTACAAGACATAACATATAGATAGTACAATATTTTTGGTAAGATTTTAAAAAAAATATTGATCTTAAAAGTATTTCATTTCTAGGTCATAAAGAAAGTGTTTCAGACATAGACTGTAGTAGAACTGAACAAGATTTATTTCTTTCAGCATCTGAGGTAAAAATAAAATGCTACATGAAACAAAACTGGGATTCCTGTGGTAACTTTAGTCACAGGTATCCCATGACTTTTTTACTTTCATTGTCATAGGATGGTAGTGTAATATTATGGGATACAAGGAAAGCCAAACCTGCAAAGAAGCTTGTTGGTATGTACAATTTTTTTGTGTGTGAATTTTGCTTCATGTTATCTAACCCCAGAAAATTCCAAGAAGTGGGGATGGATGGACATCTTATGCATAGAGAATGGTGGCGTAGCCCTTAATTATTAAGTGGCTATTGAGGTCTGTCTTCAACCTTCTCCCCCATAATAAATAGCCATTGCAATTTTACATATGTATACAATAGAATCTTATGTCAATATGATAAACTCTTATCGAGATGAGAGAAACTTGTCTAACAATTTGTAATCTCCATACTTAGTGAGTTAATTAGCCATACCCTGACTTCACTCGTTACCAGAGGATGTTTCAGGAAATCTTTAAGGTTTTTTGTTGTTTTTTAGATCCTACAAAGTATGAAAGTATACCATACTGTTTAGCGTGGAGTCCATTGGATTCAAGCCTCTTTGCGACAGGTATTTATGATAAATTTAACTCACTAAATTGCTTCTTATTGGCCAAGAGCCTACAGCCAATTATTGATAATATCATACATAGGTTTTCCTGCAGATAAAGAATTTATCAAGTTTATTCAAGGTCACAATGAAGATTGAAATATATTTGCAG
This sequence comes from Actinia tenebrosa, assembly GCF_029948245.1. Classification (NCBI taxonomy): domain Eukaryota; kingdom Metazoa; phylum Cnidaria; class Anthozoa; order Actiniaria; family Actiniidae; genus Actinia; species Actinia tenebrosa. The sequence continues at coordinate 8,768,110 of NW_028292576.1, read as the reverse complement.
TGTGAGCTGCATCGGTGTTTCTAATGAAACCGTAATGATAAAAGGGTAAATTTTACACAGAAAAGATGAAAAAACTTACTGTGACCTTTCGAACGCTAGTAAGTTTTTTCATCTTTTCACGTTGTAAAAGTTACCCTTTTATCATTAAGGTTTTGAATATTTTTGCTGTTCTTTCCAATGTAACTATAAATATACTTACATACACAGTTTCATGTTCTTCCACATATCGATGAGTAATTTATTTAACTCATCTATTTGTCAGGTTTTGAAGATGGTAGCGTACATGTGTATTCAATAAAAGATATGACCAAGATTATATTTAGTTATACTCCTCACACACGGGCTGTAAATAAAGTGGCTTTTTCACCAAGAAGGTAGGAAAAGTGTGCATAATTATATCAATACTCAAGAAATAAAACAGCATTTCCCATACTCCATTCAGTAATGCTGCACCCAGGAAGTGACATTAAAAGCTCAAGAGGTGTGAAGAGTTAATTATTGCTTAAATCTTATATAACACCTCTTTGCAAAGCAGGTTGCATATGAGAGGGTGCATTAGTATCATGCTCCATGCTCTAATATATCACAGTTCTAGACCAATTAGAGCATGGGTAGCAGGTCACGTCCATCTAATTATGTTATACTGTATTTTCATTTTTAGCCCTGAATGGCTTGCTTCTGTGTCAGATGACAAAATCGTGAATGTACAAAATGTAATCCATAACAGTGCAGTGTAAGTCTTTTGCTATCAATTTCTTCAAACTTAAGATTCTCTATGGCATTGATTTTCATCAAAATATCATCAACGGTTTGGAAGATAAATAAATTTTAGCACTGACTCCAATTAAAACTAGGAATACCACTTACACTTAGTTTGTCAGTCATATGAAACTATAGTATTTGATTTTTACAGGTTACGGAGTGACATACACACAGACTTTGTTCGCGGTTTGTCTTGGAGCCCACTGGATGATTCCCTCATGACCAGTGGCTGGGACAAGGCTGTCCTAACCCACATGTGTGGTCTGAAGTCTTCTTCTGACCTGGTTGTGGAGCTCAGTAAATCAAGAAACACATCAGTCGTTTCTGTTGATAGTGAACCCCCTCTACAACCTGAGGTCAATGGTGAAGTCCAAAATGATGAGGATGAGCAAGACAACATGGATGTTGCTGAAGAAGAATCTCCTTTTGCCAATGATGACAAAACGTGTGGAGGAAAGATGGAAAGAATTGTAGTAGAAAGTTAATATTGACAGCAGAGTCATGATGAAGATCTATTATATTTAAGTTGCTTTAATAGTCAAAAACAGACTACTAAGCCTCTACTGTAGATAGTTAGCAGTATACGAGTTAGTGTTCTAGGTGTTCATCTCGACCTTTGTAGTACAAAATTAATGTCACTGTCTCGTCATAAAGGATTCGCATGCACAATCACATGCTTATGGCTATGCTAATGGTAGAACTCTGGGGTATTGAATTCTTTCTCATGTAAAATGATTGCATTGTTCCTCCGCTCATATAATATTCATGAAAAACCTCCATTTCCATCCTTTCTTTTGTTTTGCCTTTTTTTTACAATTCATTTTGGCCAATGATTAAATTAAGTGCATGTATATCTGGATATCATTACACTTAGCATATGTGGAATTTCTCACCAACTCAAACATGCATGCACCTCACCAAAGATTCTTAATTTCTTTCCAACTTATTTTCTTCCAAGATTACTTGGGCATAATTTTTTTTAAATTCTTTCTGACATCATTAAAACTTTTAACATACTTGAAGCTCAGCTCTTCAACACTTGAAAGTCTGACAGGATGTTCTCATAACAAGAAACATGTTCTCTCAAATAGTAAATTATAAATAGAAAGTGTAAGAGGTAGACTTGAGAGTATCAGTTTATATGAATTACGCCTACACTAGAATAGTGGATTTATAAGAACCGTCAATAGTTTTAATAGCAATATTTTCCAAGCATAAATATATCTTCATGGTTACTTGTTCAAACTCTTATTATGTAATAAATGTTTGATCTCATGTGTACATGTATCACTGCCTTGTTTTGTAGGATTCAAGGGTGGGAATCGAGGTGGGAATCAGGGGTTGTGTATTCACCTCTCTTTATGTTACTTTTCTACTAATGATGGTAATCCATGGGATATATGTGGCTAAAAGTTTGAAATGGGGAAGGTCTAGATATCTGGAGATTGAGAGTTCAAACAGAAGAGGAAAGGTTTGAAGGGTTGATGTTGATGCTATTTATCCTCAGGACAGTAATATCTTGTCTGTGTCCTGAAGGAAACAAAAAATATTTTTTTTACTGGAGCAATCTTAATTGCCAGTCCATCAGTCCATCTATCTTTACATTGGTTTGACCATCCATCCATTTGTCCAATCATCTATCCATCCATCAGTCTGTCTCTCTGTCAGTCAGTCTGTCTGTCCATCCATCCATCCAGCTGCCCACTTGCCCATCCATCCAGCCATCTATCCACACATCCATCTATCCATCTATTTTTCATTCACTTATCATCCCATTCATTCCTAATACCTTGAGTTCTCTTATATCCTTTTCTTCTTTTCTTCTTGAAGACAATAACTTTTGATGTTTTTGTTTTTTCTATGACAGTAGCCTCAACTGTTACAAGTTCTTTACTGTTGACCAAAAAAACCCATGATATAAAACCTTTTCAGCTACAGTACATCCCGAAAGAAAATAAGATTCTGCAGTATTGCTATGGGTTACCTGTGATAAAACCCACAGGGACCCCATCACTTACTTTAAAAGAGGTCGACCAATGATAGAAAAGTTCTCACCGCCTACTAGGAGGATCTGTAGATGAGGAAATATCACAATCTTGAACAAAATGCTTATAAAAAGTAATAGATAAAGCCTACTGATAGAGTGTTATACCTTTTCTAGTTTTATTCTTTCTCCTAATTCTGCAGGAATTTTAAAGATAGTAATGGTATCATTTACAGTAAATTTAAATTGCCGACCACCTGAAATGTGAAGAAGATTGAAGTTAATAAAAAGAATAAGGATAGAAGCGACATTGAAGAATCGTATAACAGGTAAAATAAAAAGATATAACTAGCTAAAAACTAGTGTGAGCTGCGTCGGTGTTTCTAATGAAACAGTAATGATGAAAAGGTAAATTATACACCGTGAAAAGATGAAAAAACTTACTTCGTTGGAGTAAAAGAGGTCTTTTACTTTGACGAAGGACTAGCGTCCGAAACGTCAGTAAGTTTTTTCATCTTTTCACGGTGTATAATTTACCTTTTCATCATGACTGTAACAGGGAAAATGAGATGAAGCATGCCACCATAAAAATTGGTTCATTATTGCATTTTATTTTTCAATTCATTCTTCATTTTCAATCTTCCGTTGTGCATTCTCGAAGTCTATAGCATGTTTGGGACATTGCTGGTGGTGGTCAAGATAATGGATAATACTGACATGAAAGCTGATTCTTATCATCTCTGGATTAAGTGCTTGTAGCTTTGCTTACCTAAGTGAACAACTGCAAATACTTTCCCACTTTTTATTCCTTCTGTTGCTTCTTTTTCAACTTTGGATATGACTTCTACAAAATTAAAAGTTTCAAGTTCAAAAGGTTTGAAATATTTTTGGCAAAAATACCAACAAGATAATGGACAAAACACCAAATCTATTCGGCTGAGTGCAATGTTTTCCCATTTCTAACCACATGTCATTCCTTTGAGATTAAAATTCTTTGTTTGAGTTGTATCCATATTTGTGTGTCTCCTTATGTGCAATCATTGAACAAAGAAATGATACTCTAGGGAATGACATCTGGTCTGAAATGGGAAAACATTATGGCCAAGTAGATTTGGTCTATTACTTAAGCTACAGTTCAAAACAGACCTGTAAGAATATATTAAAGAGAAAGAAAATTACACCTGGATTATAGATGGCTGATATACAGTTTTGGTCATCTTCATCTTCAGCTCCAGCTTCTGATAATGAAGATGCTGATGAACTAGATGGACTCCTGATATCGACATTCTGGATCATGTTAAGTGGATCTGTCATCATCTGCTGGGCTGCAGCCGTAACACTAAAGTTCTTTAAACTGCAGAACAATGATGGAAAGAATACTGTTGTAAAACAAAACTAAAATACCAACTAGTCTAATATTTGATTCTATGAAATGCACAAAATATACACTGAACTAAAATCCAGTAAAGTTGATGTCCTAGTTGCACACAAATGGGGATGTTTTAAATTTGTCTGATTTGCCTCTAGGATTGCCTCTCTCGATGTCTAACCAAACAAAAATCATCCCAGAATAATTATATGAATGCATCTTATGTTCAGATAAGTTTTTAAATTTAAAATCAATAAAATCCCTATACATTTAAAATAATTAGATATAAAAGATTAAGATCTAAGGAAATTCCTTTCCTGGCTCTAAGAGACTTCCATCCTAGATCGCTAAGGTTTCATAACTCGAGAAAAACGTTACGTCTCTTCCCTGGGCAGTGGTATACTAGCCCCCCCTCCCCCCACCCCCAAAGGACTGTCACACAAATCCATCCCCCCTCCCCTCACCCTCAGGGTTATCACATACCTGTTTTTCATGATGTTATTATTTACAAGTAAATTTGCACGTATTCCTTGGACTTTCTGAACATTTGAACATAAACCTGTAGAAAACAAACGCCCAGTATATAAAGTGTTACTGTCAGTACATACAGAACATAGCACTTCTTGCACCAGGCCACGTACTTACGTAATAACAAAGCTGTTTCCAATCAATTTTATCGATATTCTAAAAACAACCTCTGGGCTTATCAATGTCAGGGCACGGTTATTAACTCACACATCGAATCGCAATTTAGCGTGTAAGATTCTGCGGAGGGAGGAAACCAGTGAATAACACTCGAAACAAGAAAAGACACTCACGTGTTCTCACAAATATGAACTCCAACAGGCAGAAATGTTAGAATCTTTGAGCAAGACTTATTCCTAGTTATTCTTAAGTATATTAGTTACCTTGTAAAGTATTTTTTCGTTGTGCTGATCGTATAATCGTCCCTCCAACTTTGACAAGATTTACACATCTCAAAACTCTGGCCGCCATTTTGGAAAAACTAGTTGCCAGACTCAAAAGCCGAGGTAGCACAGGAATCCCAAACGAATTATGCTAAAATTTCTTATTTATTTATTTATTTTTGACACTTTTCTTTACATTTGTCCGCTATCAATTGATCATAACTATTCCTTCTATGCTGCTTTAGCAATAAAAAATGAGACTACATTTTGTACCTATGACGATAGTTATTAAGTTTTTTTCTGTATTCCGCGATAGATAATCTATTCCATTTACCATTGTTGCATTCCGTGCGTTTTCCCGGAAACTAAGCGTTAAAAAGCGCATCACGCAAATAAAAAATCATACCAGATAAATTCAAAATTGTAGTCAGTTTTTGTCAATAAAATATTATAATAACGCCGCAAAAGTTCAAACCATTTTTTAGCAACTAAAGAATATTAATTTTCAGTTAACTAAAAACTCGAGTATCGTAGTATCGTATGCTATGAATATTCATGATAGCGCGCATGCGCAGTGCTTTTGTTTTTGTCTGTGATAATCAAAAGCTGAGGACTTTTAGTGTTGGTGTTCAATGTTTGGACTTTAATATTGTTTATCTTTCAATAACGAACACGAAATTATCAGTAATCCATCTTCACTTCCACATAAATCATGGACGATGGTAAAAACGGCGATCAGAGACCCAAAACTCCTGAAAATCCAGCAGAAAGTGCGGCCGCCATTGTATCAAATATGGCGCTCGCACATGAGCTTGTCATGAACGATGACTTTAAACTACAAGATTTCCCTGATAATTCGTAAGTCTTTATTAAGTAAACTATAGGGTTTTGTCGATATTATTTACGACAAGTATAAGGGTCTCGTTAATTTGTTTTTAAAGTCAATAAAAACAATTCATAACTCAACAAATTTTTAGAATAATTTCATCAGCTTTCGATAAAATTCAATTGTCTTTTTTTTCCTTTTAATTCCCATTTTCTTAGATGTAAGAGAACAAGGAAAAAGTAACACTAGAATACGGAAATCTGAAGGAAGTTTTTTAAAATTTTGCGTAATTGTTCCTAAAATTGTAATAAATCATTAGTATACAATAATATTCTAAGGTTAAAATTAATTGTGATAAATTACTACGTTATTCCTCAAAAACAAAAACCTGCAAAACATTTGGCTTGAAGATTTTGAAATACGTAGCAACCACATTAATAATTTCAAAAACAACACCTACACATGAGAAAGAACTTAATGTTAGAATTTGAGAATAAAAAAAGGGACGATACAGTAGAAATGAATTAAAGAAAAAATATGAAATTCAATCTTATGAGTGGAATCTTTCACTTAATATTGTAAAAGCTTATAATTTTTCGATGTTTTTAGGGAAAAGCAACAAATCTTTGAAACAATCTTTGGAATGATCTAAGTCAGGGCATGGCTAACACACAGGAATACTGAAACAATCTTTAGGCTGATCAAAGTCAGGGCTCAGCTGTTCTGACAGATTGAGCCCTGAAACAATCTGTGGGCATGTCCTATAAGTCAGGACATGAGGCCAAACAAATAAATAAGTGTGTTTCCTGTAGCACGACCAACCCTAATTTTCTTGTAGATTTTTGCCGACCCTAATAAGCGTTCCCAGTAAGCTTTTGTATCAGTAAAAAAAAATTCCGACCTACCGACCCCAATTATTTTTCTAATGCAACAGGAAACACACTTATTTGTTTGTTTGGCCTGACTAACTCACAGATCCATCAAATTATAATTTAGCATATTAGGTATAGCATTTTCTTGTTTGGTGTCAATCTATAATTTATTACAAAGTTATCATAATGTTTTTCTACATTAGTATTTTTGTTTGTGTATTTTTGAGGCTTGAGAAGCATGTTAAAGAAATTGTTCACAAAGCATTCTGGGAGAAGTTGACAGAGGATCTTGAAGCGACGCCACCTGACTATAAACATGTGCTGATATTGATTTCAGAAATGAAAGAAGTGAGTACCAGCCAGCTTTGATCAAAATGCGCTATAGAAGAACCCCATTTATATTATTATTATTATTATTAAAATGTCTTGTTAAGTCTGTCAAGTGCATAAAAGTATGTGAATATGTTATCGTTGATCATACTCCTTGGCCCAGTTGTTCAAAGCCCGATTAGTGCTAATCCTGGGTTAACTCTTAATAAGACCTATAGAGTTAATCCTGGATTAGCGCTAATCCAGCTTGGAACAACCCGGCCCTTGCATGTCTCTTTGCAGTAGAATCACTGGTCAAAAATTAGATTGAATAAATGATAAAATGTGGGGGACCAGGGAGAGGTTTCAGTATGGAAAATGTAGAAGACATATTAACAAAGTGTGGAGAGGCTTATAGACTAATATGAAAACAAGACCCTGCTGGTTGATATTCCTTGTATATGTTGAATAAATTGTTTCATAACAAGCATTATCTCTTACAACAGAACCTTCTTTCTCTTCTCTTACCTCACCACAATTCCCTGAGGGCACAAGTCAATGAAGTGCTTGACATTGAGCTGATCAAGCAACAGATTGATCACAATGCTCTTGATCTCAGACAATGTGCACAGTTTGTCGTAAATCTTTTGGGAAAGCTGTGTGCTCCAGCAAGAGATGCGCAGGTTCAGGCACTCCTACAAGTGGACGGCATAGTCAATTTGTTTAGGTATGGTACTTTGAAAATATATCAATGTATATATCCTTGAAATTAAGTCTGTAATTGTATCTCAAAGGTATTATTGGGGTTTCTGTTTTAAAACAAGAAAAACCAATTAAGAGCAGATGGAAAAGAATTCCATGGGGAGAGGGGGGGTCAAGTTGGTGTTCATAAAATAGCAAGAAAGCGACATAAATGTTAAGATGCCACAAAGTCAGCCTTCATTAGAAATAATCCTTACAAAATGGGGGAGTGGGGGGGGGGGGGGGGGCTTTTACACTCAATGACAACAAAGTTACTTTGTAAAAAAAATTGAATTGCCTTTTTTTTTTCAGGGAAATATTTAAAGTTATAGACATAATGAAAATAGACATGGCTAATTTCCAACTTCAAGCAATAAGACCACAGCTTCTTCAACAGTCTATAGAATATGAGAGAAAGAAGTTTACTCAATACCTTGAAGCTAACCCAGGTAAGATATAATTCAAAGCCAGTACTCTAGATCTCTCTCTTCTCTCTCTCTTTCCCCTCTCGACCTCCTCCACTTTAGATGGTGTCCACTTATCTCCACTGATGCTTATTGGAGGGATGTAAAAGAACCCCTGAGGATGTAAAGAAACCCTGGAACATAACCAACCTCTGTGTGGCTACAACTCTGTTGATTGTAATGTGCCACTGAGCACATACATATTACTACATAAAAAAGTCACTATATAAATTATACATCATAATCTGTTATCTTATAATCATAATTTTACACACAACACAGTAATCTCATGTCCTTGGCAAAACCATCTTAGATTACCTGATTTTATTTTTATAGCCGGTTTAATGTCTACCAAAGTTTGGTTGGAAAGAGGAAAAGAAGTAGCACATGAAGCAGCAGCAAAGCCACCTTCCTCGCCATCTCCATCTCCCTCTCATTCCCCCTCAACCTCTTCAAGTGCCGAAAGCTCAACCACACCCCAAGATACCACAGACTCTTCACCAACCCCAAAAGCTGTATCAAGGATGGATCTTCTTGCACATGCATATCTTGGCATCATCTTTGGAGAACCTGGCTGGCCATATCCAGAGGTAATAAAAAAGCCCTAAACCTTATCAATACAACCTGCAGTGAGGTGTGTGTACCTCCCTGGTAATTCATACTTGATGCAATTATGGGGAGTCATGAATTAACGAAGAGTGGTAAAACACTAACCTTTTACCTCCATGGTCCTCTGTGGTCCTCTGTGGCCCAGTTTTTGATTTGCATGTGAGCTTAGTCATTTCAATTGGTTCTCTTTCCTACTCCAAGGGTTTTTTGAGCTTTGAGGTTTTTCCTCTCTCCTCTTAAACCAATCCTACATAAGGCAGCTTCTGCTTGGGGTCACACATGGATCGTATAGCAGCTAGAAGAGGTGTCCTCACAGTGCTTTCAGTTTGACTCCATTAAGCTTTGCCACTGCTGTACTTACAGCGGTGATTAGCGATAAACTCATTTATCAAATTGAGCTGATACTCGCAGTATATCAAGCAACTTATGCAGCTGCAACCTCAAAGACTCAGAATAAAAAAAATTCTGATAATTTTTTCTGAGTCTTTAAATTTGCAGCTGCATAAGTTGCTTGATATACTGCGAGTATCAGCTCAATTCCATAAATTGCAACTGCAGCACAAATATATAGTTTATATATATTCTCATATAGATTAACTCATTGTTAACACAGGTTTCATGTCTAATGCCTCAATTGCATGTCTTTCTTCACAGACATTATTAATGGATGAATTACGACTGGCAGAAATGAGATCCAGTATCCACCGGAGCACTCTTTTGGCTTCAATTATGCTCGTTACCATTCAAACTGTTGCTAGGCAACTAAAGTCAGACACAACCTATGTTAATAGCTTGAAGAGAGCTTTGTTTATTTTGCTGGATGGTGTATCAGAAGGGTACGTGTTGATTTTTTTATTCATTTAATTACACAGGTAATTACTATAAAATATCTGAAAAACTTTATAAACGGATAAGTTAAATGTGGATGCTAGATATATTGTTTGTTTTTATAATACACTCAACAAAAATTACTCGATTCTGATTGAACGAGAGGAGTACAATTAAATCCCAAATTGTACTCTGTAGAGTCCCAATTAAGTTGCTCAATTTTGTTGAGTGTATTATAAACAAAAGGTCGCACAATTTTCTCGTACAGTTCGGAATTTATAGATACTCGTGATGTTTTGAAAGCTCTCAAATTATGAAAACTTTCAAAACACCACTCGTACCTATAAATTCCGAATTGTACTCGAGCTCATGCGATTTCCTATACAAATATGTACTTTTATATAACACAAATTATGCTTTTTTTGATTCGAAGAACAAAATAGAAAGTGTGAGTGCGCGCTGTGTGCTGTGTGCTCTCATAAAGAACGCAGCCCCAACCAATCACTATATAACAGTTATATTATAATATTTTCTATTGATTTACCAGGGATGTTTCATCATCGATGTCCAGCATCTACGAACAAGTTAAAGAAGAAACCAACACGTTTCTAGTGGAACGAGGTTTTTCTAAAATGGCAGGAGAACACGAAGCGTTAATCAAGGGACAGATAATCGCACTCGGGGATCCCGAACATCAGCTGCGCAAACTACTTTGTAAGTCTCAATCGACCGTTGTCTCAAGGATGCGTGCGCGTCACACTTGACGGGCCACAAAACTGAAAAACGCAAATTCAGTAAAATTGAGAAACCAGTTTTATATTTAAAGAGGAGAATAATCGATTCTATGAATTTTTATTTTTTAAAAAATCATAGCAATGCATGATAATACTTGTGTTTTGGTATCGTGGCCCGTCAAGTTCCTTAAATTTGGATTCGCACGCAACCTTGAGAAAACGGTCTATTAAACTTCTACATTATCTGCGCAAATGATCATCAATGCATGTCATGTGATTTTAAAAACGTTTGCGAGGTAATGCGAATGGTGATTGGTGGTTTTGTTTGCATCACTCAAAAAAAATTTAAAAAATTTTTAAGGGAGTCACGCTCACCTCTCACCTCTGTTGTAGACTCGGCGTACCCAGTCGTCATTCACGTTTTTTTTTAACGCGCGCGAAGGCTTTCTGGAAGGAGAAAGAAATGTACTGTAAACTAACTCAATCCTTCCAATCAACCACAGCGTGAGATCAATAAGGGAAGAGAAACGACTGGGTACGAGTCTGCCTCTGTGACCCAGAGTTAATTGATTTCCAGTCACCGCATTTTAGTTGAGAGGCGCCTTCACATTGCTTTTAGTTCTACTGACCCCCTTGAGCTGCGCCACTGTTGTACTTGAGGTTGTCATTACTTTTTTACCATAAATATGTTAGTTTTTTTACCATAAATTATTATTTTTTTACCATGAATATATATAACTAATTCAAGTGATTTCGTTTTAATTTTAGCCAAACGTGCATACGATTATATGTTCAAAATCATCAAAGCCCGTTTGCGCCATGGCAACGGTCGAGAAACTGGTCACGTGCCAATCCCCCCTGGCCTCGATCCCGTGGGCACCGAACTATCTGAACTGGCGCTTCGGTTTGGACGCGTAGCGTCCCTCAATGCTTCGACTTATGGACCTTTTTATGATAAACTGCTCGAAGAACCAAATTAAGGAGCACAATCATCATCAGAGAAAGCTTAGAAATCAGACCACGGTTTTTTAGGCCAGTTTGAGCATGCGCAGTTAACGTGCTGTGCACGTGATATCGTGTGTCCCAGGAAAATGGGAAGAACTTTGGGCATACCACGACCAAGAAAGAAATGACTAACAGTAGGATTTAAATTAATGAAAAAACACTTATAAAATTAAAACGTTTATCTTATTTGCAATATATTTCTGGACTTTATAAGATTATTTTTATTCAAAAAAATGTTAAAAGGACATTTACGTTTTTGACGCTACTGTGTTTGGTTTTATTTAAAAGTAAATTGAAATGAGTTTTTTATTCTTTTTATCATTAGTGTGAATGTAATGGTAGTAATATGAAAAGTTAATAGTGAGAAAGATATATTTATCCAAAAGGGACCACGTGACACTTAAACTCGAAAGGTCCCTCTCTGCATTTTCATTAAATCCAACTAGTGGTCTGTCATCAATGCTGTGTTCTGAGATACTAGTAGCGAAAAGTACCAGCTTTCAAAACCAAAACATTAAATTTAACTTTAATTCAAAGGCTTTGCACTATCTATATCTTTCACCGACTAGTTGGATTTGACCGTGAAAATGATTGGTCCTCTCGCCCTCGTGACCTATGAGTCATTAGCCCATTCGGCCTTTGGCTTAATGAGCTATTATTGACTCGTAGCCCACTCGCGCTCGAGGACTAATTACTAAATAGATATAATTTTGTGTGGTTTCGAACTTTTTAGTATTAATATAAATTATAGGCGTGCGAAGACCGTGCACGTGACCGCGCGGTGTCACTCTATTCCTACTAACTGGACAAGCAATGATATCGTCTTGCGTGTAGTGATAGCTGGAGAAATTTCGTCTATGTATCTTCATGTTAGAGTTATAACGACGAATATATTATGACACATCGTTAAGTCGATATTGTAATAGAGCCTCCATTAAAGTGCCAATATCATCTCTGACAATTTTCTTGGTATAGATTTTATAGATTTTACATAAGATGAGCTGTTATGACGAAAATAATTTTTATAGATTGATATTCACTTATTATTGCCTTTCGCGGGTCAGGGAAGGACCCGTCTTTATCTTGTTGGTCATTTTGGGTATCGAAAAATGAAGCCATATAACCATGGTTCCCTTATTTCTTTATCATGGTTTTTGAGTAACGAAAAATGAAGCCATATAACCATTGTTCCCTTGTATCCTTATCTTGGTCATTGGGTATCGTAAAATGAACCCATATAACAATGGTTCCCTTATTTCTTTATCTTGGTTTTTGAGTAACGAAAAATGAAGCCATACAGCAATGAATCCTTTCAATCCTTATCTTGGTTGTTAGGTATCGAAAAATAAAGCAATATACCCATGGTCCCCTTGTATTTTTATCTTGCTTATCGGGTATCGAAAAACTGAAGCTATATAACAGGGTCGTGACAAGGGATGTGGGATCAAGAATCACATGCTACGAATCAGGGATTAGGTACAGGAGAGGGATTGGGATCGCATAAATAAATTCAAGGATCAAGGGATTATTTATGGAATCATCTTGCGAGTTTTTGGGATTATGGATCAAAATTTTGTGGATCCTGAATCACAAAAAAAAAAAAAAAAAAAAAAAAAAAACAGAAAAAGAAAAGAAAAAAAAAAACGAAAAACGATTATGAAATAAATAATATCTAAAAAGATAATATCTAAAATGATAATAAAAACTAATTGGATAATTTAACAAAATTAAATTTGTTGTGAATTGTGATCGCCAATTAAATGAAAATTTCACTTGCGTGGCGTGTGAATTTGTGTAGATCTTCTAAGTTTTTGATATACTATAAATTAGCTTTTCTTTTTCTTTTCTATTATTGTCTTCTTTTTCTTTTTTTTTTTTTTTTTTTTTTTTTTTCGTTCCTTTTTTATGCTTTAGAAGTCACTCAGCTATCTCACCTGGGCATTTTTGTTGAACTTAGGACGATGGGACGTGACCGATTAGACAGTCCAGATGACGACCCTCATATCTGAATCAAAACACAGCCTTCTAAACACCTTGCTCACAAAGTACAACAATTCTAAGTGCCTTATACACTTAAGGCATTATTATTATTCTTACCTTCATTGTTTTTAATTCCCAAAGAACTCATTTGCAAACTTAAATTAACTAATTACCTTGGATTATTTCCGGCATTGTTGTATTAACATTTGAATATCGTCATGACAACCATATTCAAGGATGAAAGCATACGCGGACAAAAGATCAAATTATACTTTACTTGGACAAGATGTTATGACATTTGTTCGAATTATCTCTTCTTGAAACTAAATGTTTTCTCCTCTAGCTAAGGGGGTTGCTAGTTGGGATGGCGGAGTTAAACTTGATCAAAATCCTCAGCAATTGGTAAGTTCATAATCACTATAAGTTGTCCTATTGCTTCTTAAAGCTGTACTCCTTAGATTAATAAGCTGAGTTGCGCTAAGTTGGCCTCGCATATCAATAAATAAACCAAAATTTTAAGACGGTTTCAACGGGTATTGTTTCTCCCACCCATACTTTTAATAAAGAGTGGTTCTGTTAGGCATTGAAGTTATTTCTAAAGCCTATAAAATGCTCATTTGGACGCGTGTATTGTCTAAACATACAGAAATATGCTAATTTGCATGTCGGGACGCTGGTTATAATCTTTTAAAGACTTTTATACAAACAGAATTCACAGCGTGATAAAATATAGAATTACTAGAAATTCATATAAAGTCTAAAACCTCGTTCAAAGGCAATATTTATTTTTATCTGGAAAATAATGTTTTTATGTAACACGACTAACTTATTCATGTATAAAACTCAATGTTTATATACGTACTCCTAATTTGCAGCTTTGATCTTTTGACTTTTTTTACGAACTGATTGACAGTTTTTTCCCGTTTTCATAAAACACTGAAAAAAATATTTGATGTAAAGACAAAGTTTTTGTCTATAGATTTCTTTAAATTTTTTTTTTCAGAAAAAAAAATGATGGTTTGATTGGCAAGCAATTACTGCATAAAATAAAATAATAAAAATAAAATAAAAATAAATCATTAATAATATCATCGTGGCGAATAGTATACAATCATTTGTATTTCTATCCAGTTCTATTTCTTTTTAAGCTTATTCACTTATATAATTTTTTTATCAATGACACTACAGCTTAAAGGAATAATTTCTAAAGCCAATTGAAAATAACTCTTCAATAATCTTATGATGATCATAGATGCATAGAGCTTAGAAATATTACTATATTCTAATTTATCAAAATAAAAATCTTAAATCTGGTTTCTTCTGTCAATTATGAGTTTTGCAATACTTTCTTGAATATTAAATTTTTTAATATCTAGAATTCAATATTTTGATCTGTGCAGAGTAAGCCTAGCCCCCACTTAGACCAGTTACTCCACGTTTTTTCAGGGTTTGATAATAAGATTTGAAGGCTATGTTATTGGTCTTAAGTGCACCAAGTGTTTTACGTATACTACTAAGATGGCTCTTTGACATTACTGCATGTACTTGTGCAACTATGTTTATGCCTACAGGGCGGTGCCCAAGGAGGGGTGCCAGGGTTTTATTAGGAGTAGGGTCAGCTAGTCTGAGGACAGTATATTGGTATAGGGCATCGTACAGTTTCAAAACGTATCATTTCTTCTCCAGCACCCTTCTCCCCATCCTTCCCCATAGGGGGAGGAGTGGGAAGCACCTGTACACAGGTTAGTATCCTCTATCTTTTCCTAACATATATTTTCTTTTTTAGTATTCAGATGAGCTTCTATTTCCTCAAATCTTACTAAAATCATGTCAGCAGACAAAATCTGTCAAGTCGCTGGACAGTAATGTGGCCTATAATGATGGACAGTTGCTACTACCCAAGACATTTGTAACTCGTAAAGGAGCCTTGTTGCTATTCACACCTTCTGAGGAATTATTGGCAGCTGAAGATAAAGCCCCACCACCCCCACCAAATGTTTACGAAGATGGATTAAAATTGAAGACTGTGGGGAATTTGATCAACTCAGTTCTTCAGTTTGGAAAAGAGGTATGTGTTTATAGCTAGTGGGTGAATGTCATTGAAAATGTGTGATAAACTGTGATAACAGTGAAATTTGCCAGAAGTAGTGATAACATTTATGATTTGTTGGTGGGATGATGGCGATGAGAATGATGATGAAAGAGCTGATGATGAAAGAGGTGATGATGGTGATGATGAAAGAGGTGATGATGGTGATGATGATAATGATGGTGTTGATGCCAATGATGATGATGATGGTGATGAAGAACAAGGTGCTGGTGATAATGATGATGTTGGTGGTGATGATGATGATGATGATGATGGTGATGAAGAACATGGTGCTAGTGATTGTGGTGATGGTGATGATGATGATGATGATGATAATGATGGTGTTGGTGGTGATGATGGAGGTGATGATGATGATGATGATGTGATGATGATAGTGGGTGGTGGTGGTGATGATGATGATGGTGATGATTGATCCCTAAGAGCGCCAGAGAACATTGAAAAAAAACTTTGAATCAAGAGAACTATGCTACATTACCAACTGATTTCCAAAACACTAGGACTTGATCATGAGACTTTTCCTTTTTTAATTCCAGGAAGAGGAAGCATGGGAAGGAATACCAGGCACACAACCTTCAAAGGAGAATAAGACCACCAACACTCATCGTCAAGGAAAACAACAAACAGTGCGTGACAGGAAGGCATTCCTTCGCTTTCTTCATTACCTGGATTCAGAGTGCTTAACGGCTGACAAACACGCGCAGCCAGGCTGTGATCCTGATTTTTATCTTGATGAACTCAGAAGCAGCTCAAGGTATGTGAGAAGAACGGAATTCAAATTGCCCACAACTCCTTGAAAGAAAGAAAAGATCAAATTTGATCAATACCCTGAAACAACCTCTGTACTAATAAAAGTCAGTACACAGCTAACTCACAGATAAAATTAGATTTTAGCTGCTTAGGTTTTGAGAAGAGAGGTAAGATGGAGATCCCTGAGATACACTCTAGAATCAAGGGAGATACCTAACAAACTTTGCTGGCACATGTGATGCCCAATCTAGGAATCCAACCTGAGACCCCAGAAGTGAGGCGAACGCACTACCCCTACACCACCCTTGATTTCCAACCTGCAGCATACGAGGATATGGAAAAAAATCCTTACTACTGAAGTGGGGAAGATCAAATTTCTGAAACCTAAATGGAATATTTCCAGATGGTTGCTCTTATATCGACCAAATGTTTGTGGGGAAAACCTTTCAAATTGCAATTATTCCATAAGCAACTGGCAGTGCACATTTCTTCACACTTATCCCAAAATGAATGACTTTGGTCCGTTAATACCTGCATAATTAACCAAGTTTGTATTTTACAGGGGACTGGGTTCGCACCGGAGATCAGGTTCACAGACTCCATACTCGTGCCGTAAGTATGAGAGTCTCCTGGAAGATGACAATCTGTCAGACATTGTACAAGAATACATACGATGGAACAGACAGGCCCATCACCTTCAACAAGAAGAGAAAGATATGGCAGATGACAATCATTTGATGGATGATGAGTAAGTTAAATTAACTGGTTGTATTTACCTGCATGAAGAAATAAAAAACGCGTGGTATGTGCAGTTATAAAGAACGCGCGGGAGTTGGCAGAAGAAGCACGATGGAAATATCGATGAAAATCGCGCGCGTGCAGCGTACAGTTATTATAAAAGACGCGCGGGAATATTGGCAAAACCCGAGATTGTTTTAAGAAGCACGACGCGCTCGACACGTTTTTTAATTTTGCGTGCGCGATCTGTGTGCATTTATAAAGCACGCGTCGCAGCCATTGAGAGAACATGAAGAAAGTCTCAGAGGAAGCACAGCACTCGCTTTATTATAACTGTCCCCCGCACAGGGAACAAGCAATTTCTATCATAAGCTACAAATTATAGAATAGTTTCATTTCGATACAAAAAAAAAAAAAAAAAAAAAGAGCATGCTGTGTGCTCTCATAACGCACGCGCGCCTCGCCCAATCAGAGAGAGATTTATGACAGCCTTATTAAAACAGAAAATCATATTCTCAACAGGGATTTTCAAGAAGAGGCAGAATATGAAGGTTATGACGTCTACTCGTCTCATCAAGCCACAGGGTACCTAAGCAAAACCTACTCATCTACTCCAAACCCCAACAGCTTAAGTTACAGCTATGCTAATCCCTACTACTACACCGATGATGCTATAAGACCCAGGACCGCTCCGTTACCTCCTGCCCCTGAATCACTGCGAGCCAACCCGAGGATTACTAGTGGAAAGAGACCGCCTCCAAAACGAGGTTACAAATTACGTCAATACATTTAGCTCTGAATGAATTTTATGAAATATATACTCCTTTTTATTTTGGGCGTAACGTTTTCCCATTTTAGAAATCATGTTATTCTCTTGCGAATAAGATTCATTGTTTGAGTTGTATTCATATTCATGTCTCTTCTCATGCACAACCATTAAACAAAGAAATGATACTCTAGGGAATGACACGTGGTCTGAAATGGGCAAAACATTACGCTCAAGGTAAAGAGGTCTATTCTAAGGCTGAACTTGACCCTTATTATGAACTTCTTATTTCATTCATCCATTTATCTGAAATCAGATTCCGACTCGTTTATTTCAGCATTGGGTTCAACACCAGACCACCTCGAAGACATCTTACGTGCTGACGTCATGACAGGTCGAAACGTCAGAAGAGGGCCGAGCCCGCGATTAAAGTTCAGCAGGAATGCTTCACCAGCTTTTTATTCTCTTTCTTCCCGAGGGGGATCCCCAGAGTATGGTTGTATTTCTAGGTTTGAAACGCTTGCTGGGATGGTAAGTGTTCACACTCAATTACAATTAAATACAGGAGAAATGGTATAAAGAAAATGTCGTTGTTAGTGTCTTTAGAGGAATTAGACAACTACGAGAACACTCTTTGAAGATATTAGGAATAAAATAAATAAATAATTTTTTTTCTTTTTCTTTTTTAGTCGGAAAATTGGAGTCGTGCTGATGACGTCATAGAGGAAGCAGAAGAGAACTCACAGGGATCCCACACAAGACCAGTTAGTGCTGTGTCATTTCGCAGTATTCGATCATTCAAGAGTAAAGAAAAGTACGATGCAACTGCAGAAAAAAATGAAGGTACGTAAACAAAATGAGTTAACCGTATGTCTATGCCAGGGCACGGCTAATTCACAGATTGAATTGGAATTAAGCCAGTTAGGTTTTGCGGAGTGAGGAAAATCGGAGAACCGGGAGAAAAGCCCTCGAATCAAGACGAGATAACTAACAAACTTTGACTCTTTTTCTTCAAAAGATATCGAACATGGAGACCAAACAAGAACAAACGGTTTCCACAGTCGAAGCGAAAGTATGTCCAGTGTTTCAAACCAACATGGACCGAGAAGCATGTCGGGAAGATCACGTGCTTACACTCGTAGTCTTTCCAGGACCTCACATCTCGACGATGCAGACCCCGAAGATGAAAGAGCGGCAACGTCACTGCAGTATGATGATCCCAGCAGCCTGATCGCACCTCCCCCGTCCGCGCGCATGCCCTCTAAAAGTGGCTCGGCTATGTCCAGGGAGATGGGTACCGCTGAATTACGTAATGATTCCATCTCAGATGCATACCATGAACGCAGTTCTGTGACGTCACCAATACTTCATGACGATGTCATGTCACGTGACCTGTCATCACGTGGTGCAGGGAGCCGAAGGAGTAGTTTAAATATGTCTCAACGAAGCAAGCATGATGTTCTATCTGTGGGCTATAATTTCGAAGGACGAAGAATAAAGCTGAGAAGTAAGTCGGCCTCGAATAGACTTCACCAAAACGAAACGAGTGGAACAAGAAATCAATCAAGAAGGGAATCTAGACCTTTCAGTGCACCTATTTCCATACCTGGAGACGAAACCAATGTAACCTTGGCAACGCTCGGAAGCGAGGCAAATATTGATGATTTAATAGAAGTGATTTCTCGACACCAACCCTTCGTTGAAGATAGTGATAACGAGAGGGATCTGGACTCGCCCGACGTTGCTTGGCCTGTGGATGTGGGACTGGTGGCTAGTGATGATAACTTAGGAGGCTACGATAGCGCAGCCGAAGGTATCACATATAAGTTATTTGATGTTCTATTACGAATCAATAATAATCAATGATACTCCTGTATAATGTGGCTCGCTCCTAGTGTTATGTTTTTGTTGACCTAAGATGGCGCGCCTTTTAGTGTATCTCATTACGCATGTCTCTTTCGATCCTTTTTTATCGTACCAATGGATGTTAAAAATGACTTGTCAAAATCTCTTAAAGTAATTAATAAGGTCTCAGTTTTGATTTTTACCCTCAAGTTTGGCTGATTGCGAGTAGATATTCGTCGCTTGTTTTTCAAAGCGCGTCCCACATGGGAAAGAGTAACCAAACATAGTTGCCCATCAGCAAAGAAATGGCATATCGGGTCTGCTGGTCACAGCAAGGGGTTAATCATCTACGGTCTAGGGGCCGACTTACCTCTCCCTTAGGCTCCAACGAGCTTCCTGATCAGTCTGTAAATCCACGGATAGCGGCGTCGGGGTCGAAATCTCCGGCGTAGCCGTAAATGCTTCGCGCTGCTATACGACGGTTCAGCACTCGATGTCTGGAAGTATGGTCCTAAATTTATGGATAAAAAAATGAAAATGATCTAAAAGTTTAGACCTTAGATTTCTAATCGATCCACTTAAGATAGGACTTATTATTTACCGACCTAATCAAAAGTGTGTCAAAAAAAAAAAAAAAAACATACTGGAAGCCACCTTAATCGCGCATGCGCTTTCAGCATTCAAAAACCTACTGGAAGCCACCTTAATCCTGCATGCGCTTTTAGCATTTTCCTTGTCGTTTCTAAAATCTATTTATATATTAAAGTTTACGAATAATTTCTATCTTATTTCAGAAGTGAATATTGACCTGCCACCCTCACCATCACTTGGCAGCTCAGGATTATTTCGTCTCAATGCAACATGGAGCCCCGGTAGGTATTTGCACAAGTACACAGGATACTCCATAAATGTTTTTCTTTTGCACTCGGGAACCCCTGTGGCAAAGAGGAGAATAAAGATTATGAAGAACGAACGGGAAGGTGTTGATGTTCTTAATAGAAACTTTTAGCACGATGTTCTTGCTAGGTACCGCAAACCTCAAACTGCAGTTCGGCGTCAGGTGTTTTCCGTGCAACGTTCGACGTTTAGTAAGGCGTCATAACGAAGTCGTTGCTGGAAGAGCCGCCGCATTGAATTTCATTGATGCTGAATGTTTCTCCGTGTTTCGGGCCCTGATCCCTAGCAGTTAGCGGTTAGCGGTAAACCTGGTGCTAAAGGTCTCTAATAATCAGGAGTAACTCAAAGAAAGAGAGATGCCTTATATTTTAGGGAATAAGATGAACTTAAGATTCACCAACTGACCTGTGCACTCTCGTGTAAGCGACCAACTTTTATAAATAGCTGGTTACTTTATGTTCAAAATTCTTCCTCGATCTGACACGTCCTTTGAATCTGTCTTGTTATTTCAATAGCTCCACCTGACCAGCACAATGAACAAAATGATCGCCTGGATGCCCAACCTCCTTCAGAGACTGGGGCGACTGGTGTCCAGTCCCACTCTTCTTCTCCAACACCAATATCTGCCAGGCCATCACCAGTTCCTGCTATAATTGGTTGGTTTTGTGATTTATTTTTCCACTCTCTCTTCTTCCCTTCCTTTCCTCCATCCATCCCTCTCTTTTTTGTTTTCTTGTTTTCCCAATTACTCCATTTCTTTTTCCCTTTCGTTTCCGTCTTAATCAAATCTTACGAATGACTTGCAATTTGAAATTTGTAGATGACGATGACGAGAACGATGCTGACTCTGTGTCAGCGGATGCTACCAATCAATGGCCGCCCCAGGCTCCTCAAAAGTCCTCAACTCCATCAATTACTACAGCTACCCCGCCACCTAGAATAGAAGTAATTGAAAGGAACGATATAGCTACTAATTTACAAAGATCCGTCTCTCCAAGTATTTACCAAGAGACAATAGATATCGAAAGATCCCGACCCAGTTCACCGGTGAGTGAACTCGAAAGGCAACAGCCAGTCGCGGTCGATGAGTCTGTTATCGAGTATTTGGAGACTGGGCAAGAGCCTCAGGAGAGACCGCGGTCAGGAAAAAGAATAAGAGGCTTGGATAGAGAAACCCAAGAAAATGCATCAGAACCTGTTAGTGAACTAGTAAAACTGGTTGATCAACAGGTTGAAAATCAAAATCTGGTCAAAGACAAGTTAATCGAAAAGCCAGAAAAACAAGATAAGAAGCAAGGAAAACCTGTTTCGAAGACAGTAAAAAAAGTTGAGAAGGTCGCTGAAGTTTTGGCAAAAACTGAAAAGCCAAACTTGAGCGCGACCCAAAATTTGACGGAAAACAAAGTAACTCAGCAAAAACCTCAAGACTCAGAGACAATTCATGATTTTTCGAAAAAAATTTCATCGGTTCAAGAACCAGAGCCTCGGAATGATTACATCAATATTGTCCTTCAAAAGCCCAAACCTCCAGTCCAGTTCGACCAGGTGGGTTTGCAGAGGGTTGGTAAAGAGATTGATGACGGGCTAAGTTCAGTGTCTTCGATTTCTGGTGCGCCAACTGCGTCGTTCGTGTTCTCGCAGCCTGAAACGCCGAGGAAGGAAAGAGAGGTTCCTAAAAAACCTGTAGAGCCAGCCAAGAATGATTTGTCTGATTTGGCAGCGCTGATCAACAGAAACAAATCTGAAAAAGTTACAAAAGAAAAGGTTAGTAAGAAGTGTAGTTTAGGATTCGGAATGCGCTAATTGACTTTTAAGGTTAGGCAGAAAACTGGTAACGAGTAGGTCGCGCACTGAATCATGGGACTGTTTTAGGGAGGCCATTTATCTCGTAGGTTTTTTGAATCGAGTGACATTTATATTTACTTTGGTTTTCGGTCTGTCTTTCAAGGTAGTTGAAGTTGAGTATGACGAAAAAAATGGCGTCCCCTTAGCAGCCCCATAATTCAGCGCGCGTATTACTTGGTACCAGTTTTCCTCCCAACTGCAGAAACGCATAAATACCATTCCACTGGTGAAGTGTCGTTCTCTCCTTTTTCATGGGGTTTTTCTCTAGTAAGTTCCAGGTGATTCATTTGCTATTAAAAAATGATTCCCATTCTTCCAGAATTCAAGGAATGCTCAATTTTTGGCGCGCCTGTTCCGGAAACCTTTTCTGATTGGATGAATCAAACAAAGGTTGACCGATCAAAGTATGCTCAAAGTATAAACTTCTGAAACAAGTGCTGGGATTAGAGCAAGCTTGCATTGATTAAACTGACGTTTTGAAGAACGTTACCCGAGCTCTATTCGAGTGCGCTATACATTGAATGTATGCGGGATAAAATGTTCGAGGAGTGGAGATATCGTAACTTATATATGCGTACTTAGATATACGTACGCGTATACGTACTGCAAGATGCCACGTGTAATTTTTGTACCGCGGCATTCTGTGGGATAAATTTTGTTGAATCTTGTTTATT
The DNA here is from genome assembly GCF_029948245.1 of Actinia tenebrosa. NCBI lineage: Eukaryota > Metazoa > Cnidaria > Anthozoa > Actiniaria > Actiniidae > Actinia > Actinia tenebrosa. Next base: position 8,745,097 of record NW_028292576.1, on the reverse strand, counting down.
AAAGATGAATTTTGTATTTGTACTTTTATAGAAGGAGGCGAAGAAGAAGACAAAAGCAGCGAAGGCTGCCAAAGCGGCAAAGAAAAACGATATAAAAGTTGACCCAAACAATATAGAATTTGATGCGTTCAACACGCCTGAGATGATGGAACACATGGATGAAGAACTGAAGCAGTTTATCCAACAAAAGGGAAATAACGAGGAACCGCTCCCTGAGGAGACTGAGAAACCAGAAGCTGCGAGCAACAAAGAGCATGTCAGTGTACCACAAATAGCACCACCCATCCCCCCTGAGATGAAAAATGCTTACACGCCATCGAAACCTAAGAAACCCACTAAACAAGAGCTGACAAAGAAACGCGCTGAGGCGAGAAAAGCAGAAAAGAAGCGAAAAGACGAAGAAAAGAAAAGGAGAGAAGAAGAGAAGCGAAAACGAGATGAGGAATTACGAATACTGAAAGAGAAGGAAGAAGAACAAGCGCGAGCTCGAGAAGAAGCGGAATTAAAGCAACAGACCATTGAAGAAGAGAAAGCAAAACGTCTTGAAGAAGAAGAAAACGCTAGACGCGAGGAAGAAGAGGCGATGGAAAAACTAAAAGATGCGAAGAAAAAAGCGCGGGAAGAAAGAGAACAGAGACGAGCTGCTGAAGCTGAAAGGCGCAAACTGGAAGTACAAAGAAAGAGAGAGGAAAAAAAGAAGAGAGAGGAGGAAATGAGAGAGAAAGAAAGGGAAATGGAACAAATGAAAATGGATCAAGAAAAGAGGAAACAGGAGCTGATGGAAGAAAGGAAACGACAGGTCAGTTGGGATACATACATACATACACTTTATAGGACTTCCAAAAGGATACGCTTGGTTGTATATTTTATGGGATATATTCGAGATATAACGCGCGCACTGACTGGCTGTGGAAACCGCGGGGGGGGGGGGGGGGGGGGGGGAGAAAAGAAAAAGACCGGTTTAATAAAAAATGGAGACCTTTAGCATCAGGTTTATCGCTATAAACCACTAACTGCTAGGGATCAGGCTCAGAAACACGCCCGCAAACACGGAGAAACACTCGGCATTCAATATGGCGGCTCTTCCAGCAACAACCTTCGCTATGACGCCTTTGCTAAATGTTGAAAGTTTGACCAAAAACGCCTGACATCAAACTGCAGCTCGAGGTTTGCGGTACCTAGCAAGAACGTCGTGCTAAAGGACTCAGACCCGTAAGGCCCTGCTCTATTAATAACTGTTCTTTTAAAAACTAAAATAAAAATAATATGTCAGTAATGATAAAAAGGTAAATTATACACCGTGAAAAGATGAAAAAACTTGCTGACGTTTCGGACGGAGTACGAAGGACTAGCATCCGAAACGTCAGTAAGTTTTTCCATCTTTTCACGGTGTATAATTTGCTTTTTTATCATTACTGTTTCACTAGAAACACCGACGCAGCTCACACTAGTTTTTAGCTAGTTATCTCTTCTTAAAAATAACATAAAAGGGAAGCTAAGCTATTTTTATACGGATTTTGTATTCAGGAGGAACTCGAACGACTGGAAGAAGAAAGAAGACTAGAAGAAGAGAGGCTGCGCACCGAACAAGAAGAAGAGGAGCAGAGAAGACTTGAAGAAGAACAGATACGAGAGGCCGAGGAAGAACTCGCAAGACTGCAGGAAGAACGAGAATATAAAGAACAAATGAGACGCATTGCTGAAGCCAGGGTAAGTACGACGCGACTAGAACAAGGACCCATTTGAGCAAGTTTTGACGTTGTACCGTGACCGTATGGTGCTGTGTTCGAGTATTTCTCGCCTGTGATTTGTTTAACGGATATTGACTGACTCTTCCCCAGTCGTCTCTTATTTTAAGAGCGCGCGCAAAGGCTCTTCTTTCTTACCTTCGCTTGACCTTTTGCGCGCTTCGGTGAAAAACAAGTGAGAGACGACTGGGGACGAGTCAGGGATATTGACAAATTCGTGCCGTGACGGTGAGGCGTGTCGTCTTCAAGCATATTGATTGGATAAGAAATTATTCGCGCCCTGTGATTTGTTCAGCGGATATTGACAAATTCGGGCCTTGGTGATGACGCGTGCAGTGACGTTTCACAGCCTGTTAAACTCCACTTTAATGCATAAATTACCCCATGTTAAGCAAAGAAGGCCCAAAAATGCTTTTTCAAACCTTTAGAAATCCCAGGATTCACCTTATTCTTGGTGGCAAGGATTGCCAAAATACTCCCAAAACACTTTCCAAAAAAATATGTTGAGTTCAAATTTGGACCAAGAATTCAGATTGAAAAACCCTAGCGCTATCGCTATCACTGACTGCCGCTACCCCGTGTGCCTCTATCTGTTGCTAGGATAAGGGCAGCTAGATCCTGCCTTCTAAAGCTAGACCCTATTCATTCGGGCTTTCTGTGAAATGACCGAGTGTCTAGGTTTGCCGTTGAGGCTCATGATAACAGAGAAGCACACAGTAGAGCCTAGAACAAGCCCTTTGAAGGCCGAGTACGCGCTCTGAAAGCGTCTAGTTAAAGTATATTTTAAACAGATTTAACGTTTACTGTTATAAAAAAGTTTATCTTTTGGGAATGTTTCAAACAGGAACGAAAACTAAGAGAGCAAGAAGAGGAAAGGATGCGCCAAGAAGAGGAAGAACGACGCGCCATCGAAGAACAACGAAGACGTCTGGAAGAAGAAGAAGAGAAAAAAGTCCAGCAACAGAAGAAACGACTAGAAATGGCCAAACGATTGGAGGCTGTTGCACGCATGCGCATCGCCCAAGAAGCGGCCCGACGCAAAACAATGCTACTGAAGCGACGAGAAGACAACATTGATAGGATGAGCCATTTGAAATCTGTTCGTCAGGATCAGAAAATTACTAAGGCTCATACGTTTAGCTATTATGTTCGTGTGCCCAGGCAGGTTTGGGAGCTGCCGATTGGGTTTGGGAAGCAAAAGAAGGGGTTTAGAGCAGCAAAGAAAAAACCTGCAGCTAAAAAGACTTGAAAAAGTACTCTTTACGAATCCCTTGTCACCTTCTCTAACTACAGGCTCATTAGTTATACATACAGAATCTGAACAGAATTCACCTTTTTTCCATACCTTGGTTCACTGGTCAAACACAAAGCGCTCAAGCAAGGCGCCAAGGTACTTTCAAAGGATTATTCAAATTTGAACCTTGCAACCTCGACTGAATGCTTTATGACAGTTATCGTAGAATGATAAGTTATACACCGTAGTGAAAATAGTAACTGACGTTTCGGACGTTAGTCCTTCGTCGGAGTCAAAATGAATGCTTTATGAATGCTTTATGTTTGACCAGTGAACTGATGTATGGAAAATGGTGAATCTGAATTGACGGTTTTCACAGCCACCATGTTGGATGAATTTAACAAAAGATTAGCCATTAGTCTCTTTTGTTTTATCATCCAACATGGCTGCCGTGTCTTGTGTTACTCCATTCTCTTGGGAATGATTGAATACCAACAACTGCTGGGTTACGAACGCTGATAAAATTAAAGTTTTTGAATCTCATTATCTTCTCCGAATGGTGTTCAAAAACTGGCTACCACGTGCTGTCAACCAGAAAGAATCCTATTGAAAACTTGTGATTCAGCTGATGAGCATTCCGAGCGAAACAGTTAAAAATGTTTAGCAATTAAGAGCTAACTGTAAATAATCGAAATTAGAGTCGAAACAAAAAAGAGAAAAATGTAATATAAATTAGTATTTATTTTTATTTATCAAAACTCTTTAACTAAATAAAGATTTGATTGAAAGTTTTCTTTCTATTATATCTGTAAATACTGGCTCACTAGATGAAACACTATCTGATGAAGACGATATTCCCAAGTCGAGGGTTAGAATTTATAAGTAAGGTCTTTAGCACTTTTTCACTGCTATCAATTACAGTTTGTAAAGGTACAGAACAATTTTTCTGATATTCTCTTAGTCGTAAACTTGTCTCAATCAGCACATTAGTACTAAAGAAAAAATCATATTTTTTGACCACCTAGAGATTTAGCAATCATAGGAATCTGTTGACCTATTGTTGAATCAAGACAATGGCATGAAGTGCCCCCTTTGCCTCCCTTTTTACAGTCCCTGACAGAGAACAATTTTGTCACAATATTGCAATGATGCTTCCACATTTTTTCCTAAAGTACCAAATTCCTGAACCTTTTTTTTTTTATATTGTTGTCGTAAAAACAGATAATACAAAATGGATGGTGTTCAACTGTTTTCATTCTAAAGGGTGAAATTTTGCCAAAAATTTATTCAATCGTCTTTTACTTCCTTTGCTTTGTTTGCCATTGCTGTCCCTTACGTCATCACTTAATTGTTCGTCTCGTTCAGAATGTATATTATCAGTTTGACTACTGCCTACCTTGTTTGCAATACTGACCTTACCCTCGCATTCAGGCTCTAGAGCTGTATTCTCAATATTATTCCTTTTATTTAGTTCCTCAGGATTCGAAGCCTGTTTGATTGCGGCTTCATTATTCTCATTTTCCTTGCTGTTTTCTTCATTCTGTTTCTGTTTCACACTTTCAATCTGAGATAACAATTCTTGCTTTCGTTCTTTTATTCGCTCTCTACGCCGTTTCCGTCTTCGCCGTTGGTTATCTTTAACTTCAGCCTGCCACTTTTGTAGGTTTTCATAGATTGGGGTTAAAGTCACTCCTAGCTCTTCGCCATGTCTAAGCACAAGAAAAGCAAAAAAAAAACTTGATTATAAAATTCCAACACAAGTTCAATGAAGACTTTTTAACAAGGGATGGACTAATGTGAGGGAAATGGGTTCAATCGTGAACAAACTCTACTCACTTGTGATGCTGAGTCCAGGAATCAAACCCAATATTTAGACCCAGGAGAAAAACCCTCGAATCAAGGGAGAGATCTAACAAACTCTACTCACATGTGATGCTAAGTCCAGAAATCAAACCCAATTTAGACCCAGGAGAAAAACCCTCGAATCAAGGGAGAGACCTAACAAACTCTACTCACATGTGATGCTGAGTCCAGGAATCAAACCCAATTTACACCCAGGAGAAAAACCCTCGAATCAAGGGAGAGACCTTACAAACTCTACTCACATGTGAAGCTGAGTACAAGAATCAAGCCCAAGACCCCAGAGGTTAGAGACAAGTGCACACATGCTACACAACCCTTGATTCCTAAATGAAAGGTTTAGATATTTTTTGTGGAAAGAGAGGTCCATTCTCAAGAGTCCTACCTTTTCATCTCCTGGTACACTCTCAGTGATACCCACGCATCAGTGGCAGCATAGCGGATCTGTCCTGGACTCAAAATAGCTTTTTTCCAGTCAGATCGTTGGTGTTTCTTGGAGAGGAATTCATTAAGGAATATTGCGCACACTCCTTGAAGTGATTTATGTGAACAACGCAGGTCTCTCGCCCAACAGTATGTGTCAATCAAGTTTACAGGCTCTATATTAAACTGATTGGATATCATGATGGCATCATCTACGCAGGCATGGCCAACCTGAAGTTACCATAGCAACAGACATGTATAAATAGTTTGCACTATATGATTAATGATCTAAGCTTACCACTCTTATCACGCTGAACAGTCCTGACAGGGAAATTGGCAATACACTTCTGTCAATCAAATAAATTGGTTGGTACTTTTATATTCTCTGACTGGCAGCAGTGTATTGCCCCATTTACCTGTTGTGACCGAGTATCTCGATCATTGCGTAGCAGTGAAAAGAGTCAGTAATTCATAGGGTAACTGCAGAGAACCCTTAAATGAGGTCTAGTGATAATGGTCCAGCAAAGAAAGCATGCTGGGGGTTTTGCCTCACCTGACCTACAATCCCTCCCTCTCTGTGTTCCCTGTGATAAGGGCCAAGATACACTCACCTTAGCCACTTTTCCTGTCAATATTTCCTTCAAATAAGGAGAAATTTTTCTCTTGAAGTTCATACATTGCCAAAGAACTGCCTTATCTTGAGAAGCAAGTTGAACAACACAAACTTGATGCTCGACAGGACAATGCTCTGTGTCAAAACCTAAAACATCCTCATCAAGGAATTGCTCTAAAATCTCCTTGTGTTCAATCTCGTCTTTATAGTTCTTTATGACATATATATCACCTTGAAATTTGATACCTGGAGATGTTTCTTTGCTTTGCTTCCAATCAACTGGAAGCTGGAATCTAGGTGAGTCTGAAATAGGGTACTGATTTTCACTTATATTGTCTATGTTTTTTGCAAAATCTAAGTCTTTTTTGGAGTCTGAATTACTATTGCTTGGCGTTTCATTGCTACAAATGTTGCTGCTACAAAAATAAGACTTTTTTTCTCCCGAAAAAAGATTTTCCCCCTGTCTGTTTTGACTATCTTCGGCGATTTTTTCATTATTTCCTTCACAAAGAGTCTCTTGTCGTGTTTCAACACACCTTGCTAACTCTACATCTTCAGTGTTATTGCCATTAGACAGCTTTCTTGTGCTTCCTACTTCTAACCTAGTGCAAAGGTCTTTAACGAAAATACTAGAAGTGGTGTGTCCAAGTGAAGAAGTACGAAGAAAAGCTTTATCATTCCTGCAAAAAAGCGGCCTCCTTCTTTGCAGAAAGCCATGACTAACTCTCACAATACCCCTTAAAGTACGAGCTCCAGCAGAAGTTAACATTATTAACAGTATTCAAAGCTGAAAAGTTAAAACATAGCGAAGAAAGTAGAACTTCTATCAGCTGGTAAATTTTTGTGAAGAAGATCAGCCATTTTGATTCCCACGTGCAGATTCTTGGGGACTGGAAGCTAAACAAAAGGAAGCCAATCAAAAACCGCGCTTGGGCTCCCTGTTTAACAATGTTTCTATACTGGGTTGCCTGTGGTATGTGTTTTCAACATGGCGGCTGCGAATGGTCTCTTACTTTCAGGCCGCTTAGCTCTTGTAACAGGTAAGAAACAATAAATCTAAGCTCTGGTAGTAGTAGGAGTGTGATTTTACTAGTACTTGGCCCTTAAAACTAAGCTGTATAAAGAAGCTAGTTGCTGTGACGTAAGCTATTGTGTTTATCTTGCCAACCAGATATCGATTAGCTGATCGATGAATCAAAGCAAATTGTCAAGAACTATTGTGATGAAGTTGGCAAATTAACATCACAATAATAATGGTTGTCAATACCAAGTGTGCTATTAAATGCTGATGGTGATGATTATGGTTGTGATTATCAGTGATGATGATGACTGATGATGGTGATGATAGTGGTGGTGATGATGATGAGGGTGGTGATGATAATAATAATAATACTAATAAATATGTTTTTATATAATGCTTCCCATGACTCGAAGCACTTATGATAGAGGTGGTGGTGATGATAGAGGTGATGGTGATGATGGTGGTGATGATAGTGGGGATGATGATGATGATGGTGGTGGTGGTGGTGGTGGTGGTGGTAGTGGTGATGGTGATGATGATAGTGATGATGATGATAAACACCTGATAATGGTGGCCCAATATTTATTTCTTCGGGTTTGTTTACAGGTGGTGCTAGTGGGATAGGAAGAGCCATATGCCAGACACTAGCCAAAGCCGGTGCATCAGTAGCAGTTGTAGATAGAAATATTGAAGGTGCCAAGGAAACTGGCAACAGCCTTTCAAAAAATGATGGCAATCAGCTGCATTCTTACCATGCCACTGACGTAGTCTCATCACTTCAAGTTAATAAATTGATCTTGAAAGTGCAAGAAGATCATCAGAGACCACCTTGTATCTTGGTTAATTCTGCAGGAATCACAAGAGATGCTTTCTTCTTGAAGATGAATGAAGAGGCTTTTGATGAAGTTATTGATGTCAACCTCAAAGTAATAACCCACTTTCAATATATGCTTTATTGCTTGTCACACACAAAGGTTTCAGTTTGTACATGAGGTTGTGGGCTATATTAAATTTATTCTTTTCTCTGGTCACAAATTACAGAGCATTATTGTCAGAACCTTTTTGTGTGACAAGCAATGCATATCTTGGAATTGACATTGCATAGCACTTTTTACCATGAGAATTTTTTATGATCTTTTACTTTTTTTTCGCAGGGTACATTCTTGATGTCACAATTTGCATCCAAAGCAATGGTTGAAAGCAAGATAAGCAATGGTTCCATAATCAACATTGCTAGTATTGTCGGAAAGGTAAGAGATGAAATCAGTGAAAAATAAACCATTAGGGGCACAATGACCTTTGACTATAACAATGAACTTTTGGGTATATATTGTAATCTAAAGCTTATAGAGATGGTTTTTGAAGGAGGCAGCTGTACCATTCAAGAGTGGCATAGCAAAAGTACCAGAGCTAAAGGGGTGGGCACCCATGTTTTGGTGCAAAAATTGCCAACGAAAATCACATTTACTTAAACAAAATAGGAAAAAAGGAAAGTTTTTGATTTTAGGGACAGCAGTCACTCCTCTTGTATGCCCCTGGTAATCAATTGTTTTTAGTTTTGAACATATTATTTCTTATTCCCTCCAGACAGGCAACATAGGTCAAGCAAACTATACAGCTTCAAAGGCAGGGGTTGAAGGCTTGACAAGAACATGTGCTCTTGAGCTGGCAAGGTTTTGTATCAACCAAGTTGTTGATAATAATGTTTGCAGATGTATGGCTGTTATCCCGGGGAGCAGGGGGGGGGGGGGGGGGCTCCAATTGAATAAGGGAGGGGATGCTTGTTGTATCTATTAGAGTTCTATATCTGCAATTTGGTACTGTACCTCTTAGGATATCACAAATCTAAAAGGACTACCAGAGAGTAAGCCAGTACCTCTTAGGGTGTTTTTGAGGCAATAAGACAGTAACCTGAGATTATAATTATGATGACAGTCAGAATTGGCAGTTGTAATTCAGGATATAAAATTCTTTCTTGTTGTTTCTGACTGTTTTTTTTGCAACTTTTAATAGAATAAGATGCATTTGCAACATCTTCTAATCAGACTTACACAGCATATAATAGGTGCGGCTATCCCCCAAAACTGCAATGTATAATGGGAATGTTGAATGAAGAAGTCTCTGCTTAAATATGTTGGTGTTGTTTTTTCCAGGTTTGGTATCAGGTGTAATGCCGTTCTTCCTGGATTCATTCATTCTCCCATGACTGAGAAAATCCCAGAACAAATTACTCAAAAAGTAAGAGACGCCACAGGAAATTAAAACAAAGCATGACACACATTCATAGTCGATATATGGATATACCTACCTGTCTACCCAACCAATCATACAACTATCCTTTCCATTTTCCATCCATCCATCCATCCATTTTTTCATTCACTTCCTATTCCAAACTAGTTGGTGAAACAAGAAATCCCCCTTGGTTGTGTGGCAAAACCATCTCTTTTCTTTTTTTTTTAAGATTCCCATCTGCTTATTCATTTTCGTTTTTTTATTCACTTCCTATACTAGATAGTAAAAATGGTCCCCTTGAGTCGTATCGGACAACCATCAGGTATATACATGTACTTAATCATTTCCGATTTGTTATCACAACGGAATCCATTCATGTTATAATATTAATAAGAGAGAAGGCATTTAACCCATGAAATAAAAAATACTAGTCAACGTGTAATAGTCAAGTAGACAAAAAAGAAGACATTCATTCTAATGTGTATTAGTCTAACATCTATTTTACGGGTTTAATGACTTCACACTATAGCTACTGTGAAAATGTCTCATCTTTTCAGAAATAGCAGAGGTGGTCAATTTTCTGGCCTCAGACCTCAGCAGCTACATTACTGGAGCCTCTATTGAAGTGACAGGTATGTCTGAAGTTTTCAATCACAGTTACAAACATACACTTTATAGCAGATGGCAACACCTGCATTATTTATCTAGGTTATTGATTAGTCTCCTACGCAGCTGCTATTAGTGTCGTCACGCAACCTCACTCCCCTAAGTAGGAGACTAGGTTACTGATGCTCTGTTCAACTGTCAGGTGGTTCTCTTGCATCCCCCACATTTTTAACATATATAATAAATTTGTTTTATTGTTTTAACTTTAGTTTTTAAGAACAAAATGAGCCTTGGAGGTTCAAACCCAATCTTGCTTCCAGATAAAAAAATTCTAAGAAAAGTTTTTGTATGCTGAATATATTCTTTTTCTAAAATGAACCTACCTTCAAACCTTAAGCCAAGGGAACATTATTTTATTTCATTTTAATTTTCATTTTCATTTCATTTCATTTCATTTCATTTCATCTCATTTCATTTCATCTCATCTCATTTCATTTCATCTCATTTCATTTCATTTCATCTTATTTCATCTCATTTCATCTTATTTTATTTTATTATTTTTGAAGGAGGACTATCAATGTAATCCAGCAACTTTGAAACACCATTTTTAGTATCAGTACTTTGATCTTCCATAAAATAGAGAAGTTATATTGGACAAATGGTGAGAAAAAAGTGCATCACAATTTTTATAAATTATTGTCGTATGATAATAAGAAACCAATAAAGCAAAAGAAGATAATAGAATTTTAGCTGTCTACTATACACTGTGTGTTATGCTTACCCATAGTATCCTTTTATATTTTTCATGGACCAAATAAATTCACTCTTTGAAAATACGTCATAGTCAAATAGACACAAAAGTGAACAATGCAAATAAGAGTACAGCTATCCTTATCCCAGGATACAAAACATTTTTATTTAATTTAGTGATTTTGTGACAAATGTGTACTTATGACACACTTACCTAGTGATTTTACAATTTGTCAAAGGTCTTTCAATGTCATATCTGGTTTCATGACCAGCAATAACACTGTGCGCTGCCTAAGTATTTATGCAGGGTAAAAAAATGAAATTCAACTTTAATGATCAGATAGTTTATAATCAAGCAAAAACTGGCAGGCTTTCATCTTTTTCAGCTGAAAGTCAATCAACAAAATGCCGTTGATCGGCTGACAGTTGGTCTACAAATGGCAGTTAATTGGCCAACAATTGTTTGACAAATGGCAATAATCAGCCTTTTATGATGGCACCGTCCATACCTCCATTAGTTTTTAAAGGCTAATGTGAAATGCACTACTGAGTGATAGCTAGGTTCGCCATTATCGAACCTGTCAAGCCTAGCTTTGATCATTGATAGTCATTTATCTGTCCATACTTGTTAGTAATTGTAATTGATATCAAGACTACATAATAAACCTTTATCTTCAAACTCTAATCTAGTTATGAGCCTGACTTACATATTATAATATTTATGTTTTCTAAAGCATGGGCAGCGTTATAATTTTTTCACAGGTACTTGCCATTATTTTTATGACCAAGCATATCGTTAACTCGTCAACGATATGTATTTAAACATCTTATACCCATAAAGTTCTTGTTATATTCATCTAATATAAGATTCATTAAATCTTTTGACTACGATATTTAGTTATCTTTCTTGTGGGTATTAGTTGCTTACATTTGTGTTATTCATGCTTGCGATGGTGCAAGCTATAGGCCTAGGCTTGTATGTTAGAAGAGTGGATAGCACTATCTGATGGTTAAATACTTATTTGATGGATAAGTTGATATGCTTATCCAATAAATTTAATTATTGGATAGGATTCATCCATCAAATAGTGCTATCCATCCTTCATACAACCACTGGTCCTGCAATGTTGGAATTAAAGCAAGCTAGCTGAAACCCACAATATGTTCACTTCATTTTTATGAAGTGTGAAAGCATACTTTTCACTTGCTATAGCCTGTGTGAGGGAGTTTAGAAGGAAACAGAGGGGATTGGGCACCCAAAGTGCCGCTATGCCACCTACATTTGCTAGAATTATTCCTAGTATTTTCATGTTTCTATGACAACAACTGTAAAACATTGTAGTTATTTTGGCCTTGGTATAAAAAATGCTAACTGAAATGGTTTCAAATTTGTTTGACAGAAGCTAGAATGCAGGAAAAGGTGGATTATCTGTATATAGCTGTTGCTTAAATCACAGAAACATGAAATCATATGACCTGTTAGTCCAGATATCCTTAAACATATATCAATATCTGGAAGTACACCCCATCTAGTCTAGCGACATTCCATCAATCTTATTAATCTTATTAATTTGATTTAGTATAGTATTAATACTGTACATTGTTTTGTACCTTTTTTACTTATTTAGAAAAAAGCCAAGTTGCTATGGCGACAAGGAATAACATCTTCATGCTTATAGTTATCCTTGCCAAATAAGGTACAGGGACCCCAGGCAAGACTATTATGTCAGCATATAACAGCAGATATTTGTGTATCCAACAAATAGACTTCTTCTATAAGCAAAGAATGCTACATATTAAGTTTAATAGCAATGTCAAAAAGAGTTTTGTTTTTTCAGACACACATATTTACTGTCATAGCAGAGGGCTCTCTGTAGTGGTGCTTAACAGATTATTGTGGGACAGGAAATACCAACGAACTGAAAAGTGAAGTTTGAGCAAACCTTAGGAGCAGACTCATAATAATTATTAATAATAATTATTAATACTTAAAATATTTAATAGCTACATTACTTTTAACCCCCTCCCTCCCCTCCCACCCTCATAAAAGAACATACCATACTTCTCACATTACTACTCCCTTTTGAAGCCCTTTTGCCCCTTTTTTAGGGAGCAAATGCTTTTTTAAAATTTTGGACCAGCAAAGAAAACATGTAATATTGCTAATTACATATCATAAATATAATATAAAAAATCAAATACATTAGTAAAAAACCATTAAAAATTAAAACCCAAATTATACATTCATTAAATTGGATGCTATGATTTTCCATCTTAAACCTCTCGGAAATACTGTATTTATCGCATTAGATATGCTTGAGCCTTTTTCACCATGTTGGTTGACGATAACAAAGCATTCCTCATTAGCTTCTCTTGTTAGATCAACCAACATGGCGGCTGTTTCATTGTTATTTATATCTTTAAGGATTTTTGGTCATGTGGATGCACTCCAAGAATACCTGCACTATAGCATTACTACCATATCCTGCCAGGCCGTGTTATGCCATGCTACATCATGTTATACCATACCATACTAAACCCTACCACCCCTGTGTTATACCAAGCCATCCCTTACATGTTTTGTTTTTGGACACCTTACGAGTCCATCCCAGAAAAGGCTGAGTCCATCGCAAGTGGCCTAAAATGGAAAATCATTGCCCCCAAACTTAACGGGTCTATCTTGCATAATAAACTTTGAAAACAAAACCCTAACATTTATACATGCAAAAGATTCTTAGGGGTTAATAATTGCATCAGGATACGTTAATTGTGCAACGTGTGCCACTGTGTCACTGCTCTTCTCGGAGATCCCAGCATATCCACCCAATGTCTTAAATCAGCTCCACTTGAAAGCTCCCCAACAACACATTTCCCAATCATTTCGCTTCTTCCCACACGGTCGTAGTCCAGTACTGAGATAATGAGAGAGGATTGTTCGATCTTTTCGAAGGGGACTTGGAAAGTGAAGGTTTCGTTGAAGTAGGGATCGAGCGTCCGCTTTTTTACCGTCGTCTTTTTCTTTTTAATCTTGCGACCTTCTTGTACCAGTGCGATCTTCACATATGGATCTGTAAGAAAGGAGTAAATAACTGCCATCATTTAAGCGATAATCGGGACGAGGAGCGGTCGATACGGGCTTAAGGATTTTCGCTGGAAAATGCGTTTCTCGTGTTTTCGAGATTTAGCCAATTAAAATTCCCAACCAGCGTGACGAAGCTTGGCCTTGAAAAACAAACGTGCGCAAAAAAGATGCGCACAAACAATTCTTCTTCTTGTCCTCTCTAAAATAGATAGATGGTTTTGATATTTTTTCTTTCTTGATTTATGAATTCAGGACCATACTTCCAGACATCTAGTGCTGAACCGTCGTATGGCAGCGCGAAGCATTTACGGCTACGCCGGAGATTTCGACCCCGACACCGCTATCCGAAGAATTACAGACTGATCAGGAAGCTCGGCCGAAGCTTAAGGGAGAGGTTAGTCGGCCCCTAGACCGTAGATGATTAACCCCTTCGGCTATGACCAGTAAACTCAAACTTCTGATTGTGACGCTGATGGCTTTGAACGCACACTCACTCCTTTCCATGTGGGACTAGCCGCGACATTTATTTTCACACGAAAGCTTGGGGTAAAAATACAAATTGTGGCGCATGCGTATTTCAGATCGTGTTTAAAGATTTCATGATCCTTTAATCATGAAAAAAAATGCTTAAAGATACTGCATTATTCAAGTTTTCAATATTACGAGAACTCGATCAGTAGTTGCGAGCTGGCCGTTTCCGTGAAGGCCGTCGATCAAAATTTTTGGCTGGGATCAGTAAAAAAACAATTTTGAAAATAATGATAATAATAATAATCGAAAACTACTATACTAAGATTTAAAATTTACCCTTGATATTCAAGAACTGGCTTTTTGATTTTGTAAAGGAAAGTTAGTTTGGAATTTTTAACCTTTGAATAATTCGATCAATATATTTCCTTTCGTCTAATTTGCATACCGACTACAAGCATGGGAAGACGATTTTGTGTCCGCCTAACGAGAATTGCGCTTTCCAAAGTGGCTTCAACTATGGAAGTTAAAACAAACTAGAGCAGCTATTCAGCTACATACATACCGGAGTATCCTGATAAATCCATACTCTTGAGGGACTTGGCTTCTACGATCGTTATCTGTAGTTTTCCCGCAGTGGGAACGTAGCGAAGCGAAAAGCAAATCTCTCCTAATTCAGATCTTGAGCCCTGGAAGAAAATACAAAAATTAATTTTAACTAAAGATATTTTAATTTCTTGTGCGCAAAAATAGAACACCAGGTAAAGTTAGATGGTTTTCACACGGCGCAATGGCACTTAGAAGTTAAATCTAGCGTGCGCGCTGTGATTGGTAAAACTGAGTTACCTCTTCCACTGGATAGATGCAAGAGAAGCATTTTGCACAGCTTATCTTATATGCTGCAGTAAATTGTAAAATTATACAAGGGTGATTGAACATGAAGCGCAGTGTTTGCATGTCATCGTGGATTGATAATAAGATTTTTGGATTCGTTTAGTCGTTCTGCAACCCCCACATTGGACCCGTATACAGCAATTTCGAAAAACGTCGTTCCGATGCGAGATCTGAAATGGGATATCTGAGACTAAACAGACTTTTTTGTCTTATGTTTTCTGCCTAAAATACGAAAAATAAAATCTCTACCTTAAAGGTCATGTCTCATATTCCAATCTAAAAGGAAGATACGTGGTTTGGCAGTGAATATATTATATTTTGAAGCGTGTTACTCTGCCTAAGATTTCAGATCTCCGACCGGCAACGCTTTTTTTAAAACAATTGTATGTCAACATACTCCAGTGGCAGAGCGAGAGGAATGGGGAGGAGTTAGAACTCTCCATTCATTGATACTGGAGGCTAAATCCACGTCTATCAGCGGAAGCCTCGCCTCTCCGATCAGGTCATGGCGGGAAAATCGATCGAAGTCGTACAACTCCATGAGTAAAATTCTGTTGGTGATTTCGCTGTAAGGGATGTTTTTGAAAACAAATGTCTCGTTGAAGACAGGATTGAGCGTCCTTCGATGTACCTAGAAGAAGAGAAAAGATGAGTGAGTGAGTGACCCTTTAAGGCTTAGGGTTATTTACTGGGACACGAATATGTTTTGGGGAAAATTTAAAAAATATGTATGGATGATGTTGAAGAAGATAATGATGATGCATGAAGATGTTGATGACGATGGTGATAGTGACGATACTGTTGATGATATTGATGATGATGGTGATGAATACGATAGTTATGATGATGCTTGTGATCCATATTATGATGATGGTGAATGCATATGATGCTGTTGATGATGATGATTATATTGCTGATACTGCACGGGATGATTATAATGATGGTGATGATGATGACAACGATTACGATGTTAATGATTGCTATGATATTGATAATGATGATGAAAATGATGATGGTTATGTCGTGCATGTGGAAAGCACTTGCAATTTCTCAGCTTATGTCTGTGAGATATACAAGGCGCCTTCTCCAAGCATTTTTTGATCGGCTTAGCTATAATAGATTCGCGCTGTGCCGCTGATTCAAAGAATAACGTCAACTCCGTATATCATTACAGAAATCTCCTCCATACTATGGCAATTTGCCATCTTTCCTGCTTGCAGAGGTTTTTTCTGCGCTCTGTTCCATTTTCCCGACCAGTCTGCCTACGGAGGAGAAGAAAAACAACCAGCTCTGCTCGCAGTACTTGCCGTCAAGCGGGCTACCACAGAAAAAAACTATCAGATGACTATGTTTTGCGTACGTTTCAATAAAATCAAATTTTTATTTATCTGAGCAAGTAAGGCGTCGTAAGGCGTAACGTGGGAGTAACGTCTGCATTGACGACCAAATACGAACAAACAGCCCTTGGCTGAGAACTTGTTTTGTACATATCAGATGACTATGTTTTGCGTACGTTTCAATAAGATCAATTTTTTATTTGTCTGAGCAAGTAAGGCGTCGTAAGGCGTAACGTGGGAGTAACGTCTGCATTGACGACCAAATACGAACAAACAGCCCTTGGCTGAGAACTTGTTTTGTACAGTAGAGAAAAAATGTAAAATGTTTATGCTGGGTCAGTAATATTATTGCCAGACCTCAACGTGGGAAGATAAAATGTATGTGGATTACTACCCGGAACGTATAAACAAAGCATAACTAAAGCCAAAATATTATTTAAATAACAGGGCCAAATTCCTCTTTACCACATGCAAACCCTTGTGGTCTGGCATTTGTCGATTTTGTCAATTTTGTAAAACGCATTACGTAGGTTTCGTGGATAACAATGAGACTATATTTTACTCGGTTGACCATATATTAGTGTTATGAATACTGAATAGCTGGGAGATATAATTTATATTTTTGATCGCAATGATATTGTGATTGAGAAACTATTTGGGTGCTTGTTGTGAATTAACTTTAACGCAACCGAGAATCGAGTTTTCGTTCATTTATATAGACCCCCTCGGTGGGGTTCTGTTCTTGGTGGTAATATGAGAATTGATGTGTTCAAATGAGAGAAAATTAAAGAGAGAGAGAATGAATGAAAAATAAAAAATGGATGGATGGATGGATGGATGGATGGATGGATGGATGGATGGATGGAAAATGAGACGAAAATGGCAGTTGAATGATCCATGAAAACTTCTTAAGAAGAAAGACTATGTAATAACCGATAGGCGATAGGTAAAAGGACGGATATAAGGGAGAAGTCTTAAGGAAACTATGAACTGACGAGATATCAAGCAAGAAAATAATCAATAAGTTAAACAAACCTTTGTCTCCATCTTTTTCTTCTTGTCAGGTAACAAGTAAATTTTCACATAAGGATCAGACGAGCCACTAAAATCCTTGGCTGGAATATCCTCAGCTTTTATTATTCCAATGGTCAACGTGTTGTCATTAAAACTGTAGTCGAGAGTGAAGTTTATTCGACCTGAAGAGAGAGAAAAACAGCACATTAAGAAAGGAGATATGTAGGAGGTGTATGAGGCAAGCAGGCAAGCAGGCAAGCAGGCAAGCAGGCAAGCAGGCAAGCAGGCAAGCAGGCAAGCAGGCAAGCAGGCAAGCAGGCAAGCAGGCAAGCAGGCAAGCAGGCAAGCAAGCAAGCAGGCACGCAGGCAAGCAGGCACGCAGACAAGACAAGCAAACAAAACAGCAATCAAGCAAACAATAAAGGAAGCAAGGAGGCAGGCAAACACGCAAGCTGGCAAAAGCGCAATCAGACAAACACGCAAGCAAGCAAGGAAACAAGAGAAAAGACAGGCATGCAAACAAGGAAGCAAGGAAGCAAGCAAGGAGACAGGCAGGCAAACGAGGAAGCAAGCAAACAATTGATTGAAGGAAGAAAGAAAGAAAGCAACCAATTGCATCAGCTTTGTTGATTTAGATAACCAGAAATAAAAGTTCACAGACAATATTATCCTACCTATTTTTACTCCGGAACTAACGTCAGAATGATAGTCTTCACTATTGTAATCCAATTCATCCATAGATGGCTGTACTTTTTCTTGATAACTGGCGCCTATCTTCACAGCCTGAAGATCCACTCTTTCTTTGCCATTTTTCTTGTCTTTGTCCTTTTTATCTTTCTTTCCACATTTCCGACAACAGCAACAATATATACAGAATATTATGACGAGGGCTGCTACGAGTCCAGCTACTGCTATAATCCATATGGGCACTATGAACAGAACAGAAAAGGTGTTAAAAAATCTCTTACGGATTAATACGTGATGGTAGTGCAGATGGATGGACAGCCTGTGAAATATAGAGAGCTGCTATGAGTCCAGTTACTGTAATGACTCTATACAGTAAATAAAATGGGAACACAAACAGAAAGACGTTTAAAAAAATATCTGAGGGACAAATGACGGAAGAGTAGATGGATGGAAAAAAGGACAGCGTGTCGGTTATGATAAATTACTATCGTTTAAAGCAGTTCAACTCGTACAGAAAATTGTTCCAGTTAAGTTTTTGAACGAATTTTATTTCTTGTCTCTTTACGTTTCGAGCAGCTTCTATAAAAAAAACTCAAAAACAAGTAAAACGATTTTTTTATTATTCGGAAAAAAAGGAAGGAAGGAAGGAAGGAAGGAAGGAAGGAAGGAAGGAAGGAAGGAAGGAAGGAAGGAAGGAAGGAAGGAAGGAAGAAAGAAATAAAGAAAGGAATAAAGAAAGGAAGAAAGAAAGAAATAGAAGGTGAGTAAGAGAAAAAATATACACTGGCACCCACCAGGTACGTAGCATTAGATTAGTATGAAATCCCTCTTAAAGCTACCCCTTTTAGTACATTTTCCAAGTCAGTTTTTCTATAATCTTCAATGACAAAACAGCAAAGGCCATTGGAAGTCCGCAAGACTCGGAGGCGTTCTAATGACGGCGTGTAATATAAGAAAGTAATTAGTAAACCCCTTGAAACGTCAGTTAGCAAAAAGAGCTTGCTAATATCATCCCCAAGAATAGCAAGTTAATGAAATTCAGCCCTAGCGGCTAATTTTCTCTCAATTCTTACGGTTTAGTGAATAAAAACAACTACATTTTCATATCTTAATAATATTCATCGATCGTTCGACTTCGTTCGCTATCTCAAACACGATAGCAACGACAGCCCTAACCAAATTCATTCTGCTGACAACTATCAATAAGACTTATATACCACTCTTTCAAAAACAAAAACGATTTATCATACATTAAAAACAAACTCAGAATCTTTATAAAATCGCTGGAACATCCATGAGTTTTTCGTCAAAGAAGAAAAATTCCTGAATTTCTAGACGCAAAGTCGATATTCCTTACTTCATTAATTCAATATCAATCAGATTTTTTGGTCTTAGACAACGAAATGTTTTAACGTCGCATTACCAGGAATATTGATAACATAAATAAATGCTCTTTTCGATAAAATTTGTAATACATGGAAGTTTTAGAGAAAGATATGAAGGACAATTTTTAGCGAGTTTGGTGATGGATTTGACCAAAACAAATTTATGAGATATTTTTAACATTCGTCATTTTGCTTTCCGTATTTTTTTTAGTCTACTTCATGACCGTGGTTCCTGACTATAAATTTACAAGCGATAAAAAAGACTTCGGCAGAAGAAGATATATATTGGTAAAAGCTGATATATATTTACAAGTATTTTTTGACATATGTTTTTTTATTTGAGATTTACTAAGAAAACTAACTAACCTTTTTTCAGAGACTCTTTGGCCGATTCAAGGCTCATCTTTCTTCTCGAAGATCAAAAAATAAATAAATAAATCAAGAATCGAATATTCTGTCGATCGTAGACCACCTCTCATTTATCATTAATACCTTTTCTTTCTTCGTGAAATATGGAACGTTCAGTGTGGGAATAAAATCAACCACACGTAATGAATTCCCAGAATTCCATGGAATTTGAATATGGAATTGCAAAACAGGGTTTTAAAAAGACTTCACACCGCAAATAAACCACACGGATTCAACTCCTACTCGTAGCCTTTTTGATGTACATATTCTCTATTAGGAAAATTAGCCCTTTTTCGCTGCCGATACGACAGCTGTAAAATGAAATATTATTTCCTTTCACATGAGCCAGCCCGGCTCGGAACGAGTTATATGATTGGATTAAAAAACAATAGATTGGTCATTCAGACAATAGCACTAAACCTAACCTTACAAAACCGGTACTGTACTTAGGAAGCAATGAAAATGGATTCCTGTTTTTTAAAATAATTCCAATATAATATGAGAACTACTTGTAAACTAAGACAATGATAAATTTGAAATTAATTTTGAAATATTTAAAAAAAGGATTTGTTTATTTTTTAAATATACGGAGCTGTCGTTAAGCGAAATAGAGTTAACGTCCTGATATGATCGTGTCTTACAAAGAGATTTTTTTCTTCCTCGGCGTGAATGATTTATCAACCAATCGCAAGTGGTATCAATAGTTTATTCGCCTCTCACCCTCTGGGGTCTCAAATTCGATTCCTAGACTCAGCATCACATGGCAGTAGATTTTGTTAAGGCCCGTTTACACTAGCGATTTTTGGCGGCGATTTTTGCTGCGATTTTTTTGAGATTTTGTCCATAATAAATAATAGTAAAGAATTTACTTGTAAAGTTTATTTCAGGATACCAAGATTTTCCTAGACGAATGTCTCTTTTGAAGGGTGAGACAAAAGACCTCACATTTCCGAAAAGTGCCACAAAAATCGCGCTGCAAATCGCCGCAAAAATCGCTAGTGTAAACGGGGCTTACACAGGCGATTTTTTCGGCGATTTGCAGCGCGATTTCCACTGCGATTCTTGCGGCGATTCACGTGCGATCATAATTCGCTCGAAAAACAAGAAAATATCTAGAAAATACCTTTTATAAATAGCATTGGCGGGAAAAATCAAAATGACAAGCTAAATTGATTCATTTTGAATAATGAATAGCGCGCCTTTTAAACGCGCCAAATAGTCGACGTGACAATGTAGTGGACGTTGATTCTTAACAATTAAAATTTTTTCCTTTCCACAACATTGCCGGGAGACAAAATAAGGCATACGGAATTCCAATTGAATGACATGGAAACAACTTGCGGATTGACGTTGACAAATCCGTTTTGTTAAAACCGTAACCTTGATCGATTGCCTCTCGGAAGTTAAAGAAGAGACTGGTAATGATGTCGCATCGCATAGCATTGTGGGTCTGAGCTTTAGACGCGTGATGCAATGCAACTGTTGCGCGCAGCTATACTTAAGTTTCATCGTTTGAACACGCGCAAAACGTTGATAGCAATGGTGTGATGTTTTCAGCCAAAAAAAATCGTCTTCTCTCTACTACTGGCTTTGATTTGAGGGGAAAATATATATTCTTATGAAACGCAAAATTAAGATTTTTTGTCAAAGTGAAATTTTATCCATATTTATGTGACTGCATGAGACAAATAAAAGATACTTTAGGGAATGACAAAAGCTAAGTCATCTTTTGCTGGTTGTGCTCTCATATAACTCCATTACATTTTCTGGTGAATTTTATATCAACAGCTAAATGACAAGTTTTCAATACAAATGTACAATGATATTTCAATAAAGTTAGTCACCAAAAAACCTAGAAAGCTGAGATCACTGAGGATCATGGAAAACTTTTAATATCAAACAAGTAAAGCTTTTGATACGATTTGCAGCTTGAGGATGCTCAGAAGAGGTGAGACTGTAACTGGTAAAAGATCTAAAATCCATCAACAGTTATTAAAGTGGTTGAAACATGTAAAATGTAACTACCCATAATCCTTGTTGGTCTCAGCTTTGTAACTTTTCAGGCGACTAATTTTATTGAAATAAGTGTATGGATGATTTAGCATAAAGGACTTGAAGACTACTGATACCACACAATACACCGTTCTCATAATGGCTGAAAAGGGCACAAAAATAACGAGGTCGGCAGCCAGTCATTTAGTTCACAATACAAGATATAAAAGTACATTAAATGACTTTATAAGAGAAAAGTATAGAAATTTACCTATTGTTTTGACCTGTATTCGCACTATCCACCTTTATTCTGAATGAGCAGCCTTGCTCAGCCTTACAAGATGACTGGGTGACCTCATTTTTGTTCCGTCGTCAGCCATTATGAGAATGGTGTATAGAATACTTTCTGGTTCACAGCACACGACTGGCAGCTGTTTGTACCTCAGTGAAGGCTGGTAATGAGATTCATTTCAGTTCTGCTTCCCTTACATCCCCCATCCCCTCCCTCCCTTCCCCAAGTTTAGCACTACATACCTTGTGACAAAATTGACCCAGAATGTTCAGTCTTTGTAATTGAAATACTTGGTGTTGGACTTGGGTTTTTATTGACTTGTGCTGGGGACTGAAGTTGCTGTTGCTTGCTATCCCTCTGGTTTTGATTTTGATTTTGAAGCTTTGTCATCCACCTTGTAGGCTGGTGTTTATTGGTGTTGTTCATAATTGCCTTGTACTTGATTTAGTTCATGAATTCTATTTGTTGTGAATGTCTGTATATAGTTTCTTAATTTCAACCTTCCTTTTCAAGTCATTTTAATGTTGAGTTTTCTTCAAAGAGATGAAACTTGAAATACCTGAAAAAATATGGAAATTAAGACACATTTTAAATAATGAGACAGCTTCAGAAAAAAGGACTTGAATTTTTACAGTACACATGTTGAATAATTTATAAGATTAATCAAATTCTTAATAACTTATAAATAAAAGAATAGTACTCAATGTGGAAGGACAGGGTGTATAAAAAGTGAAAGTACCGGGTATGTGCCGGACATTTTCAAAAATAGCCCTAAAAGGTACTGAACGTCTTAAGCTTTTAAAAAGGTGGCTGTACAAATTTTAAACCCTGAGAGATACCACACAAAACTAGTCGTGAATGGCTGTTGAAATGTTTTCCGAGTATCATTCTGAGTATTAAGAGCACCTAAAGCCATGCGTGGTTATAAATCACCAAAAAGTGATGGATTCTTCCGTTTTCGAAACACTAAAATATACCAAGAAATGCCAAAATTCTAAATTTATTCCAACACCTTAAAACAGTTCCAGACTTCTTATTCTTATTATTATAATATTTTATTTATATAAAAGTTATGACACGCATACCTGATGCTTTTACCCCGCAGTCACTCTCCCCTCTCCCACCCTCCGATTATTGTTGTTTTGCTTTAATTGTATGTACGATATATAATTTTTAGAGCATCATTTATTATTGACAAACATTAACTTACAGCCCGGAATATATGTGGGAGTGAGGAATGTCAAAAACGACAGTTAAAAAATACCTCTTGTCAAAGTGACTTTAAGGATTAGAAAATAAGACATCAAATTGAATTTTTATCCTAATATTTGATTTCGCTGCTGTTTTTATCAAAACATCCCACACCATCCGGAATGGAATGACCATGGTACATTAAACCCCGTCAAAACACAGGCAACATACTGCGTCTCCTGGTTATAGCAAGGGGTTAATCATCTACTACGGTCTAGGGGCCGACTAACCTCTTCCTTAGGCTTCGGCCGAGCTTTCTGATCAGTCTGTATAAAAATCCTTGGATAGCGGTGTCGGGGTCGAAATCTCCGGTATAGCCGTTAATGCTTTGCACTACCAATGCGCCGCATTGCGTCTGCAAGTATGATCCTAAATTTGTCAATTACTAATCCTTAAAGTTATTTTGTCAGAAGTTTTTTTTAATATCCATGGAAAAGATAACGAAAATTCAAAGAAATACTGTCAGTGACGTCAATGAAAATTAAATCTGCATTACTTTCTACACACACAAAATAAACTTCATGCAAGAAGGCGTTAATTCTAAACACAATAATAAGTTATGCAAATAATTGAAATTCTTTTTCAAAGTATATAGTATATGACTATTGTTTTTGACAAAGATGATGACATAACCATTACTTAGCATATTGAATGAAACTATTAATCTATAGCAACTCGAAATCATCAATTTTCTTAAGGAAAACAAATTAACTAGTTGCTATTTTAGGATAGGAAGGTCGAGCGAATTTGTTTCAAAGGACTTGTTTTTAATCTACTCGAGCATGATTTATACGTTATAGCCTACGGGCTAAATTCACGTGACCGTGATCCGTGGTGAAAATTTAAAGAGCAAGAGACGAATATTCATGATGTGAAAGGACTAAACCCTGCATTATTATTCATTGTAATGAACGTTAATTATTCTACAACTTCCTCTCCAAGGAAACTAGAGTTGATTAAGAAGAAACATTAAGTTAACATTCCACGTCAATTTACTCTTCCAGTGGGTAAATAGTTATGAAATTATAAACCCGAAAAACAGTCAAAAATAATCATCATTCATCATCATTATAATTTTATATTTCTCTATATATTTTTCCTTGTCTATTAAATTCATATTTTAGGAAGTATATGTTATATATTTTATACTTATTAAGGTAGACTATTTTGTCAAGAATGGCGCTTTTCAATTACCTTTTTCAGCGACTGCGTTTTCGAGCGCTTTCATTCGAATCGCTTATTTACTGGTGTTTCATTTTGCCTTCGACGAGTTATCCTTTGTTCCATCAGATACTACACCGAGCGTAAACCATTCTTACACATATGAACATCCAGGTTTATAATAACACGCCAATTCTAGACCAGTCCGTTTCAACTTTGAGAGTTATTTTCCCGATACGTTTTCCCGATTTCTTTGTACGCCATCTTGAAGTCTTCGAACAACACTGACGTCTCGTTATACAAATTTTGTGGTATTTTGAACTTCTGATCTAAGTTATAAATATTTGATGCCCTTTTACCTGCTCTATGTTATTCGTTTCTTCCTTTTCGCGTTGCCTCCCCTAACGAATAATTGTGACTCGAATTCTGCTTAGTATATTTGCTGTTTCTTTGTTTTTTCCTCTCTCTAAATAATCCTTATCGTAATTATAATTTTAATATCTATATCAGTAGAAGTTGATTTTGTTTTGCTTTTTTTTGAAAAGAAATAAGCTCCAAAAGCGCGAAGCACGGAAGCGTAACTTGCAGTGCTAATGGTTTTTAAACGGCTAACGCTTTTTTCTGTTGGATTTTTATCTGAACGATTCTTTAACCGCGAGCCCCATTTTAAAGCGCTTTCTCGACCATATGAGTTCATTCGCAATTGAGTAGAAACCCAAGCAATTGTTCTGATAAGATTTTGATTAATGTTTTCGATAAAATCGTGAGAATCAATGAAGACAATCTGAATAACAAGAAACGAATATTAACAAATATACAAGATTTACCTTGGGTCTTGAATGAAAGAACTCTTGATAACTTGGTGAAACGTTTGACGTTCAATCTCAAATATAAAGCTAAAGATTTTATATTGCTAAATATTTTCTCTGCCTAAATCCATAGCGGAGTTTGTGAACGAATCCAGACTGATGTGTTCATCAGTGAGTTGGTTTTAAAAATGTGCTCAATTCATATGCAAATTAACTGATCAAAACTATGATCATTCGAGCAAAGAAAAGTCCATAATAACGAGGCGAGCCCACGTCTTATAATGTACTAGACTAGACACAATAATGCGCATTATGAGAAATGTAAAACTTTTAGAATGTGCATTTGAAAATTTGATTTATAGGCTAAAAATGCGCAGTGTGGACCTTAGCTTATAACAATATAAATATTTTTAAATTGTAAGAAGAAGTCAAAATATAAAATGTAGAGCTCACAGCTGTGCGCTCATTGTTATCGCTTCAATAAAACATAATAAAGATTCTACAACTTGTCATGGTTATTATTTTATGAAATTAAGAATTGATGCAGCTTCTGGTGGTTAATTCAGCACTCACAGCCACATTTTGATATTTGCTATGAATGATTAATGTTATGAGTCGGTAAAACGGGTGTATATCGGAAAGCGATTGGTAGTCATTGTCTTTGACTATTCTTTATCTTATCTCTCTCTCTCTCTCACTGTCTCTGGCTCTGTTTCTTCATTCATCCATCCCTCCCCTCCCTCCCTCCCGCCCTCCCTCCTCCCTCCCTCCCTCCCTCCCTCCCTCCCTCCATCCATCCATATATCCATCCATCCATCCATCCATCTATCCATCCATCCATCCATCCATCCATCCATCCATCCATCCATCCATCCACCCATCCACCCATCCACCCACCCATCCATCCATCCATCCATCCATCCATCCATCCATCCATCCATCCACCCATCCATCCATCCATCCGTCCGTCCGTTCGTCCGTCTTCCCTCCCTCCCTCCCTCCATTCATCCATCTATCCATCTTTTTAAGGTGCCTTTTCCCCCAATGGGCATATATAATTAAATGTCATTAATCCCAGAGAGCAGTTCACATCCTTCCTCTGTCACCCACGATAATAAGACCATCAGATGGCTACGAGCACGCGATGCTAAGCCCCTTTAATACTAAATTCAGATGTTCAGAATTTACTAACAAACACATTACAAAGTACAAATATTACAATGATTATAATATTGAATTTATTTATTTATTTATTTATCAACAATATTTATATATTGAATTATAAGTTGTTTTTCGATCAAAATTCAATCCAAAAGTTTTCATGTGCGTGGGAAGTGTAGCACTAGGCACTAACTGTGGCACTAAATATGGCTTTCTTATTTATGAGGCAATCAAAACCCACGAATGCGCACCTCCACCAATCACAATACTGGAAAAGACCACGTGATGATCATTGGATTGTGTAGCATTTTCCCATTTCAGCCATGTTTTATTCCCTTAGAAATTAAGATTCTTTGTATGAGTTGAAACCTTCGAAATAATTTCGTATCAATGTTGATATCTTGGAAGCTAGTGCTTTGAATAAAAGAAGAAAATTGTCAAAGGTGTTTTACCTCAAGTACAAATTTAATCGCAGTCAATATTCTGTCAAAGTAAATGCTATAAATAGCTCACAATTTATTAAACACTATTGCTTGGTATCGAGATGAATAAATTTTTATTACCAGTCTTTAGTGAAGAGCAAACACTGCCCGTCATGTGCTATCAACCAGAGAGTATTCTATTTCTTGGTATCATTGAGTTGAATGAATCTTATTACAAGTCAACGATGAGAAGCAAGCAGCTGCCACTGGTGTGAAGGCTTTACTGGAGGTTGTTTCAGGGTTTGATCTATGGTTAGCCATGCCCTGACTTGGAAGAGTCCAGAGGTTGTTTCATTGTTCTGAATCTGTCAGTTAGCCACACCCTGAATTAGAGCAACCCAGAAAGTGTTTCAGTGTTCAATCTGTGAGTTAGCTGCGCCCTGACTTTGATCAGCCCAGGGGTTGTTTCAGGGTTCGATAAAACTGATATGAAGGCTTTACAATGTGAGCCTGTGCCAAGCTGCTACTGGTCGACGAGGCGACGCCAGCATTTGATGCCAATGACTCAGCGCTTCACCAATCGTCGGCGAGCCAATAACCACGCGACCAATCACATCGCTCCGTGTACTGCCAATCAATTTATCAGCCACTGATATGACGAAAATGACGCGGTCAAGGAGATGGACTGGAATATCGAACATCATTGATTCATTGTACACCGGATTGGTTTCTTGTTGTCGCGTTGAGGTTTTTTTCTTTTTAATTTTGTGACCATCAAAAAGTAGGACTACTTTCACAAACGGATCTAAAAAATAAAAAAAATATTAAAAAAAAATTTATCCAATTTTGGATCAGTTAACTTTGTACATTCAAATTTGGTGTCCCCAGACGTTTTTAATGAGTAGAATTCATCCAAACTCTCAAACCGCTGAATGGCTTCCCAGCTTTGATTGGATAGGTGCACTTTATTGGTACCATTTTATTGGTTGTGAGCGGAAGCCATTTAAAAGCACCTAAAATTCATGCGCAGTTACGCGTTCAATTCAATCAAATTTTTTATATAGAATTGTAGAATGAGCACTTCGCCAAAAAAGGATTTGAAGATAAAGAAAATAGGCTAATGTCAAATGGCATTTTTTAATCCCTAAGTGATGGGGAGTATGGGTGGCGTGCGCTTCTAATACATTGCCTCTAATTACTTTGGTCGTGGATTCTTGCCATCGCATGTAAGTAGAGTTGCTTGTCGTCTTTCTTCCGTGTGCTCCGAGGGTTTTTCTCCGTGATCTCCGTTTTTTCTCCCTCCGCAAAGATTGACTAAATACCAATTCGATCATGTATATGAGTGCCACAGTTTTGATAGCCATTGGCTATTAAGTGCTACCCACGTAAAATAGGAACACTGTTTTATCTATTTAAAATATATTTAATTTATCCATTTAGAAAATATTCGCATGAGTGGGATGAAAGAATTGGCATTTTTTGATATGCGCTTTAGGTTATATCTAGTCGCGCCAAATATAGACACTCATATACTGACTGCCTTTACAGCGAGCGCTAGATAATAGTTCCTGCAATTAGGAAAAGCTCGTTAACTCAGAACTTAAATAGCTTTATTACATTCCCAATTTTGAGCAGGTAGATCGTATCTGCGTGGGGGAGGGCGAGGGCGAGGGGGAGGGGAAAGAGGTAAGGGGTGGGGGAGGAGGAAGGAAGTGGTTGAGAGAGTCGGAAGCATTCACTAGCATTGGTTCTTCCTTGAAACTTTTAGTGCTTATGCGACGTCGTAGTAATAATCACCTTCATTTAGCGAGGATAGCACATAACAGTTTGCACTGACAAACTTGTGGCTCTCCAAAAAGGATTTAAAATATATAATTTTTAGGATTGTTTTTGACGATTGCAAAATTTACGAAAGCGAAGCCAGTGGAGATTTCATTCAAAACATTGTCAGTAAAGTAAACATCACCGCAGACGACACGCACAACATCATGCTTCTGGATGGGTCATGCATATTCTTGAATGTGCACAAAAGAAGAAGTGATGATAATTTATACATTGTAAGTAATTGTGGGATATCTATAGTTATGTTATTTTTATGTTTCATTTTCGGTGCGTCTAGAATATGTGGTAGAAAGTAGTCAAAACTTACTTATAGTCCTTGGTTCAGATCTCCATTCACTGAATGGTGGATTCAAGTTTCGTGCTTTCATTATAACTATCGACAATCTTTCTGCTGTAGGGAGGTAACTGAGCGAGAACATCAACTCTCCTAAATTTCTGTGATCCTAAGAAATACAACAAGTTAATGCGGTGTGTGCAACCATGTGACTCAAAATCCTTTGAGATATGAATAACAATGAAACAGTGGAATATAGTCCCATTCACAGCACCCAGTGAGCTTGCAATGATAAATACCTTTTTTTGCAACCTTGGACAATTATTCACATGTCTCTATCATTGTAAGCTCACCGTTCGTCTTGCTTCGATGCAAAGGTGCGGCTGCCTTTCAAGGTGGTGCAGGGAACTGTGAAGGGGACTATTGTTAATGTTGAGCTGGTAAGGGACGGCCATTACAAGAGTCATGGAGGGTGGGGGTTGGGAAAATTATGCATGTGAGAAGAAGTACTTGAGACAGAAATTTAGGAATAGACTATACTCATCGCCGTACAATGTTTTCCCATTTCAGACCACGTGTCATTCCCTTAAGTATAAATAACTTACCATTAGTGGTTCTTTGATGTCTCTGTCCAAAGCCACAGTCTCATCCATTTTGATCACGTCACCCAGACCAATTTTAATCTCCCCAATCACGTGATGTCGGGAATAGCTATCCACTTCCCAAACAGAAACTTTCAAAATTGTTTCTTTCAGTTCGTTCAGCTCGACGTTAAACTGAAACTCCTTATCGTATTTAGGATTGAAATTTTTCCTGATGATTTTTGTTTGTCCTTTGTTAAGGTCGTTAGGATCTGGTTCGAGTTTGACCCGCACGTAGGAATCTACTGGTTCCCAGAAATCTCGTCCAACAAGATTACAACCTTGAATTATGCGAAGCAAAAGGATTTTCAAATTTCCTTTGTATTCCAAAGAAAATTTCAAGTTTCCTTTTTCTCTGCGAGGACTCATGAAACTGGCAGTTCTAACCTTCAAGGTCCCGTAGGTGTTTGACTTGTTTTCGTGTACACATTCAGGACACTTGTCTTTTGTATTTTTCCATGGATACTTATTGATTTTCTGTTTCCTCTTCAGCAAAGAATCGTCCTTATACTCAGGACCGTTGCTTTTTAGTCTTCGCAGTTTACATACCATACAAACGACCATTAATATCAAAATAGCAAGGGCTCCGCTAACTATCCCTAACTTGGCTTCCTCTGTTAGGCTGAGCATCAGCATGAGATATTCAGCGCTTTAGAGACACTGGAACAAATAGGGAATAGAAATGGATTTTTTGAGCTAAGTAAGATATATTCCTGCCCTAAACAACAGTGCTAATAATATATATTCGTTAATTATATTCATTAAGTTTCTAAATGATTAAATATTTGAATTATCGACTCCTAATCATGTTAATTCATTAGTGAGTGATTGACGTAGGAAGGCGCACGCGCATTTTGGCGCGAAATCTTCCCTCCCAATCCACAGCCATCGAAGCTGATTTAGTCGCATGATGCATTTTGGCTCATCTAAATGTGGAATAATATCGATTTATATTTCACATCTCAAAATGGCAAGGAAATAAAACCATGGAATTGACCCCATCCTTTGAGTCAATCACAGGAACGCAAGACAAAGAATCATCCAATCGGACACAGCCGCTATAAGACTAATGGCACGGCACGGTATGATATCCCTTGACTGCTTTAATTTTGCCTTTTTAAAAGTCATAAAAATTGCCCTAAAGATGCTTTATATACATTTTGTAGTAATCTTATTAATATGTGGTTTAATGCCTGCCAACACTACTGCTCGAGTTTCTTTACGATATTTTAGGACCGTGGCTGTTGTTCCTGCCCTTTATTTATGATAAGCCCACGAGACGCCACCGACGTAGCAGATGTGACAAACAATTAAGCTGCCATTCAGACGTGGGGGTCATGTAAGGTTCATTACTGACTGTCAGAGTGCTAGAAATACAATCTAAGTAAGTTTGGTCACAATATGAGGACAAGTTCGCGCAAGACTCTAGTAACGTAAACGATCTCTCAAAAATAATAATTGAAATCACGAATTAAAACTGAAAAAAAATGAATGAATGAAAGAAGATAAAATGAATTGCAAAATAAAAATATGAAAAAAAAAAAAAAAAAAAAAAAAAAAAAAGAGAACGAAAGAAAAAAGAAAAAAACAAAAACAAAAACGAGGTCATTTAACATCGTCCTTTTTGGCCGTAGGTAAAAGCGCG
The DNA here is from genome assembly GCF_029948245.1 of Actinia tenebrosa. Taxonomy (NCBI): domain Eukaryota; kingdom Metazoa; phylum Cnidaria; class Anthozoa; order Actiniaria; family Actiniidae; genus Actinia; species Actinia tenebrosa. The sequence goes on along the minus strand of NW_028292576.1, from coordinate 8,713,845 downwards.
CCATAGGAGTAGATAGCCCTAAATATATATTTTTACATTCAAAATCACATTAAAAATCTAAAATGGTTCGGATTTCCACTTGTGTTATTTGGAAAAAATATCAGTAAATTGTGACTTTTTAAAATGATATTTAAAGAGACAAAACTGTTTTAAAATAATTATGAATTTTAAGTTGAAAATGCATGTGATAAAATGTGACTGTAAGTTATAGGCTTTACTACTTACCAAGATCTTTTTTCGTCCTTTAAAACGACGAATTCCACAATGAAAGTTGACGAGAAATCCCTCATTTCGAAGCCAAAACATAAATCTTATATATCGATAGTCCTCGAGTTCAACTTTCTTGTGGCAATGACTCAAATTGTGAAGAATTGAAGAGGACATACATTACGTGAAATGTTAAATTTGGAAATGCTTTGAATGTTTGTTTTGACGGAAAATAATATCAATATCGACGACAACGGTATTTTCGAAACAGAGCTGGTCTTATTTGCTTGTTAAAATTTTGTATTTGTTCTTTAGAATTGAATTGTTCAGGTGGATTTGATGAAGCTATTGAAGGAACAGCGTATGACAAAGTAAAACCTGTAAATAAAGGGCCGGCCATGGCCAAGGTACCTAGTGAAGAACGGGTCATTAGGTTTGACTACCAGTAATATAATGTGAAAACAAATTTACTATACTACAAATCCAAGTTTAATGCTGTAAAAAAGTAGAGAAAAAAATCGTCAAGAAATGTAGAAGTTGACCGCAAAGGTATAGTAACGGAGGCGAGGAAATAAGATTTAGAACTGAATTAGAATTTGCGAAATTTCATTCCATTGGTCTGGTTTCCACCAGTAGAGGTCTTAAAGGGTCACGTGCCGGACGTTATGGATGTCGGAAGAGTCGGATGTCGGCCACGTACGTTGGATGGCTGACTTTTTTCTCGAGGAGTTTTGAAGTTTTTCCGCCTTCTTTTTCGCCCGCCCTTTTTATTTTTTTAACTCTTGCTGTCCAGTATGACTGCAGTTGTCTTATCTTATATAACATGAGTGAAGACCAAGAAGTCAAATCAGTGAAATGGCTGGTAAAACTAACAACCTCCCCACCCCCCCCCCCCCCCAAACTCATATTCGTTATCATTAATCAAATACCTTATTAAATCTATAAACGTTTTTTCTTTTTTTATTTCTGACCAATATCACCACCCTTCATGATATAATTTCATATATTCAATCTTATCAATATCATAGATACTTATGTCAATAAAGTTAGTCACCTGAAAAGCTACAAAGCTGAGACCGACAAAAATTGTTGATCAATACACGTGTAACATGTTTCATCTGCTTAAGAGCTTTTACCAATTACAGTTTCACCTCCTGTGAGCATCCTCAAGCCGCAGTTTGTATCTAAATGAGACCATTTTCGAATTAGTCAAACACCGCTGTGTTCATTGATTACTGACTCGCTTATACAGGGTTAGACTCATTTCAGTGTCCAAATATTCACAAATACCAACGGTAAAGTAAAGAATGCACAAGTTCAACTACAATACATTAAACACTTTGAAATTCCACGGACCTTCGCTGGAATACATATAAATATTCAAAGTAATTCCATACGAAATCGAGGCCAACCCTGTAGAGCAGAGGATTAAAAATTGAAGTATTCTTACTTATCGGATTTGAATCGACGATGTCCCATGATGCTCAGCGGTCTTAGGTTTCTAGTTTTTTGGTGATTAACTTTATTGAAATATTTATATATGTGTATCAAGAAGAAAAAACAATACTTCACAAGAATCGAAGTATTGACTTAATACATAGCCATATTGTTAATTAACATTCCAAACCAACCGAAATAAAAATAAAAAAATCGATGGTTTTCCGTATATATATAAAATAAATGACAATTTCATTTGACTTTAACCCTTAAGTTAGTCCGTTTTATATACACACCTTTATTGTCTTTAGTTTTAAATTTCGTATAACTGTCAAAAAGTCGGTCATGTCCTTGCTATGGTGTGACTGTGATGGTGCCAAGACAGAGTGTTCTGATTGGCTGAGCAATCATTTTGCACGCTGATGATTGGCTGGTCACGTACTAGTACTGGGACTCGATCAAACGGTTTGTACACCTTGATTTTTCACAATTATACGAAAACTGGACACGAAAACTAACTGTATTCTATTAGTACATGTTGTTTGTATTTGAATTATGATTTATATAGACCAAATTTGTGTTCAAAGAAATACCACTGCGTTTTTTGATCGCAGGTTCAATCTTTGTAAAGTATCACTTCCTAGTAGACCGTTCACCAACATGGAAATCAGAGTAATAATAACTATAGATTTAGCTAACTCAGTGACATGTTTAATTTTATATGGCTATATCATAAGTTTTCAGTAGGATTTCCTCTCGTTCATAACACATGGTAGACAGTGCTTGACCACCATTTGGAGCAGATAATGAGATTCAAAGACTTTTATCAGTTGGTTAAAACCCTACAATTGGACTGGATTTGGTTTAAGCGGAAATTTTTTCTTTTTCTTCTAAATTTGATACTCAGAAACCATAGAAATAAAGCACCAGAAATTAAAACTAGCTAGTGATGTTATGAATAGAAAAATAAGTTCAACCTGTGACTTCTTATGCTGGATCGACCGTTGTCATGGAAACTGAAGGAATTAATATTTGACCATTTTTGATCAAACAACCACACCCTTTACATACATACATTAATTGCTTTGATTTTTGGTCAACTATTTACAATTTCATTGGCCGAAACTAAAAGCTACAGCATGTCGAGATAATGAGCCATTATATCTACACTTTAGTTCAAATGATTTCAGATCCCCCAAAATAGTATTTGAACAGACTTTGTAGGATTGGAAGCATGTGGTAGCTTGACTCTCAAAAGCCGTTCCATTATTAACCAATCAAAACACGAGAAAACTCACATGCGCACTATATATGGAAGCCATTGAGTCATACGTAGGTTTCCCCAAACAATGTTATAAGTTATTGGTTATTATTAAGTTATTAACTAACTATTTTTTTATTATGAAATAGTTTTTAATTTGAAATTTAAGTCTAGCTATTTATATAGAGTGAAATTTTAACAAAATAATGTCTTCTTTAGTTAGGACTTTAAAGTAAATTTCATTATAGGGTTTAAGTGATTTATAAAATTATATTAGTTTAGCCTGTGTAGCGGCCCATTGGGGACTGGGGCGTTCCCTCCTCCACAGGTCCCCCACCCCTTCCCCCTTCCCCCTTCCCCCTTCCCCCTTCCCCCTTCCCCTTCCCCCTTCCCCCTTCCCCCTTCCCCCTTCCCCATTCCCCTTCGCAATTTGGGCCACTACGCAGGCTATAAGTTTAGTTCAACTTCTGTTATAAAATTAGTAAGTCCGGGTAATAGAACTCTTTACCCTGCATGGACGTAATGTTTTCCTATCGCAAACCACGTGTCATTCCTAGAGTATTATTTCTTTATTTAACGGTTGCAAATGACAGCGACACATGGATACAACTCAAGCTAAAAATCTTATTCTCAAGAGAATGACACGTGGTCCGAAATAGGAAAAACATTACGTCCCAATTTAAAGAGGTTCATCGTAATTATTTATTAGTAAGAGAGACTTCAAACTGACTATGATGACTATGCAAAAGTGTTATATCTTGCAGATATTTTGCAGCTAAAATACGATGTTATTTCTCAATGATATTTAACTACGTATCCCTCATGAAGCCAAATTATTATATGCATTCCAGAAATACTTGGCAGCGCTAAGATACCATATATACTATTTGACAAAGAACCATGATACGACGCTACATGAAGGCGCACGGATCAGGATATTCATGATTTTAACCTTAAGAGACCTCGGTTTTCGCCCAACCAAACCCTTCTCTGCCCCCCTCCCCTCATACCAAAAATTATACCTTATTTTATCTAAATTGCAAAATAAGTTAAATATATAAAGTGATAAGCTTGGCATCACGTGACATTTTCTAGTCACGTGACTGGTATTATGGGATGCCACATGGCAACCGGCTTACGTAGCGTTGTTAACATGTGACTCCAATGCGAGAAACCACTTCCGACAACATGCTGGCCTAGCGTCACATGACCGATGACCTCATCTTGTCCGTGTGATGTCTTGTTGATCACAAGGACCCGGAATGTGATCTTAGGCAATGCATCCTGGGACACTTTGAATGCAAAGGCCTCGTTGTAGACTGGGTTGAAAGTCTTCTTTTGCATGGCAGTGCGCTTGCGACCTACCCGTTTTTTGTTGACGTTAAAGAAGACTTTTACTAGAGGGCCTGTTAAAAATACGATAATTGAATCAAATTATTTTCTCCCTTTATTAAAATCTTCATCGATCCTGCACCCCTTCCTTGACGTACCCATACTTGTTTGGTTTTGCGCAGAAGGAGAAGGAGACGAGGAAGAGGGGAATTGGATACATACGGTACTGATTTACAGTACATACACGGCCCGTCATGAAGTAACATTGAAATGGCTTCCCATTATCTTCAAGTAATTCATCCAATCACAACGCGCAGTTACGACTACGGTACACGTTACGGCTCCCGCTCTCTGCTTTCCACTGACCCGAAAACCACTCTAGTTTACAAATCTCAAACTTTACTTTTGTTCTGAATTCTGTTTCAAATTGCAGGAGATCAAAGCAAATTGTAACAGGTTTCTTACCCCATAAACCAGTCGTTGACTCGATTTTGAGTTGTCTTGCTTTGAGTACAACTATGGTCAATCTTTGGGTGGTCGGGAAATAGTTTAATGATAGAAGAATGTCGCCGACATATTCGCATTCAATCTGGAAGAAAATAAATACCACAGTCAAGGAAAATTTACAAATATAAAAAAACATGTTTTGCATCACTTTAAAACGGCGCCGCAAAGGGTACTGTCATGGTATGGAAGTTAGGAAAGATTCTCGTCCAATCGAAACGCAGGGTTGGAATTGTCACGACATGGCACGTCACGCAAGAAAATCTACTCCAAAGAAACAAAACAAAACAAACATACAAACAAACAAACAAACGAGTTTAGAAATTGCACGTTTTCTGTTAAATGGTCCACAGATTGTCGCATTTTGAATAAAACACTTGCATACTTTCTCAGCTTTGTTAACTCAGATCCGAAAAATATGGAGCAAGCACTTCACCTATCGCGCAACCTCTCCTTTTAGTAAAGAAATATCGAGCAAACACGAAAAAAAATGCGTGCAGGGGTGGTTACGAACAATAAATATCGTCAACATAAATTCATGCAACCTCCCCCTTAATTATCTAATAGTCCAGCCCTTACTCTTACCTTATTGATATCCGTCAAATCGTACCACACAGAGCCGGGCGTGCCTACGTTCATCTCCGTTACCGGCATTTTTATTTGTCCAATGACATGTTCATTTGAAAACGAGTCCAGCTCGAGTATTCTGATTACGACTTGTAGCGAGTCTGTAGCCCGTCCGTTCAGTGCAAACAGAAGCTCGTCGTTCCATTGCGGATTGAATGACATGGGCTGTTTCTCGACTTTTCTTTCGTCGAGTAATGTGTCTTCGAGATCGTAGATTTGAGCAACTGGGTACACCTTTGAGTCGAAAAAAAAAGGTCATGGCAAAATCAAATCAATACACAGATGGAACACTTTTTTTCACTTGAAAAACTGAGGCGGAGATGCGAAGACTACACAGTGAAATTTTTTTCTGAGAAGTGATCGACCTAATCATCTGTTTTCCCATTTCAAACCATGTGTCATTGTCTTGAGGATTAGAGTCTTCGTTTAATTGTTGCACATGAGAAGACACATGATCGAATAAAGGCACTATTTCAAACGAAGAATCTTAATTAAGAGTATGACACTTGGTTGGAAATGGAAAAGCTACTTCCAAATGCACTTGCTATTTATTTTGGACATCATGTTTTTGCATTTACCATTTACCTTTTCCCACTTTTTATTTCTCAGTTCTAATTTCCCACTTCTTATTTTTCATTTCCCACTTTTCATTTCTCACTTCTATTTTTCCACTTCTTATTTTTCATTTCCCACTTTTCATTTCTCACTTCTAATTTCCCACTTCTTATTTTTCATTTCCCACTTTTTATTTCTCAGTTCTAATTTCCCACTTCTCATTTCCTATTTTTCATTTCCCACTTTCCATTTCCCACTTCTCATTTCCTCTTTTTCATTTCCCACTTTTCATTTCCTATTCTTCATTTACCATATCCTAGTTTTCTCTAACTTTACCTGAGCTGTTTGGACATTAGTCTTGCATATGATCCCTTTAGCTTGTACCAGCCCAACCACAAGAACATCGTGTTCAGAGTTATAATCCACCTCCATCTGCACCTTCCCGAGATCTCCTGGGGTCTCAATAATATAAGGTTCCTCACTATCTATGCTATCCACGTCAGAGTGTATGTTTTCATAAGTCTGGTACGTATATTCAGACGGCCATTTTGTTCTTGACGTGACGGAGTATGTTTGGTAATCTTTCGGTGGATGGGATCTGTGACGTCTGTAGCGACACCATACCCATAAGCACTTGCAAAGCACTATGATAAAGGCCGCTGCAAGTGCACTTGCTACTCCGACGATCACCAAGAGAGCTGTATAAGAGCTTACCACTGGGGAAAAAATAAGAAATAAGTATGAACTAAGGCTACGTTTGAAAGTGTAGTGACCTTGTTTTTAGCTAGGGCTAACTTCAAAATTAACATTCAAATTCTATTGATCTATTACAACCACTGGTCTGATCTAAGTCAGGGCACCAGAGTTTACCATGATCTACCAGGGCCCTCCATGTAAAAGAGACCAAGACCAAAATTTGTCTGACTGCGATACAAGTTCTGTTACAGACCGATACTGTGCCGTCTCCTGGTATTCTGATTGGACGAGCACTGAGTGACGTAGCGCACTGTGATTGGCTCAACGGATGTCCAATCAGATAAATGACATGATAAATAAGGCCTTTACTAATTCCAATCAAATGTAAAAATTAAAATAAAAATGCACTTTTTGAAATTTTTATAAAAAGAAATATTTTTCTATGAAACTTATTTTTGAGTCTTTGCATTTGCTTAATGAATGACCTCTAGTAAAACATCTCAAAGCTATATATTATCTAATAAGTAGGCTAACAGGAAAATACAAAAGAAAACACACTTTTTCTCAATAGAATTTGTGCCAATTCTTTCGTGTTTTCCTGTTAACTTTACAAGATGGAAGTGATCTGTACTTGTACATTCTTCCTGCTCTCCCTTTGCGCTGATCTTACAATTTTCCCCTACATTTTGGATCAAGTATTTCTTTATCAAACTAATATAACCGGCTTCCTAGTACATCCCCTTTTGATATCGTCCTTCTTCGCATAATCTATGACAAATTCAGTGATCTTAAGCTTTGCTTTTGTGTGTTTTTTATCTTTTGTCTATTCTGGTAATAACTAGCAATTTCTATCATTCACGGATGTAATCTTATGAAAAGTAGTTCCTCTCAATAGATAAAGTTCTTATTTTCAAAAGTTCTTTTTGATTTCACTTGGTCTTAAAATTAAAATCACTATTCAGATTTCTGAGCCTTTTATCTTAACCATATTGAAAAGTGAAAAGCTTCAAGAGTTTAGTTTTAAAATCAATTTGTAATAGTATGGTTAGCGGCTATTTTTAAACTAAAAAACTAGAATTAAATATTAAAAATATAATACAATTTTGCCTTACTTGCGAGGATGGCAGTTTAAGTGACATGCCGTTTTTCCGCTTTTAATACATAGTTCTTTAAGCGTCTTTTGCTTGAAAGATATATCCGAGTGTTTACGTACAACTTTATAGCACCTAGTATTCTATCTACACGTGGCTTTGCAATTGTCCATTGAGTATACACTCAAAAAATAGTGGAATATCGAACGGCTATGCTAATGTTAGCAAATCCAAAGACTTCACGCCAATATTCAACTGCTTTTCAAAGAGATGTGACAAAAGAAAACAAGCGAATCAACAATATTGTGTATTCACTCCTAAGGCTGTGAAAACAAAATCCAAGCTTCTGTATGCTACGTTATAATGGTTCCGACTATCACGATTAAGTTATTTGTAGTTATTTTTAAGAAACAGGCGATATTTCTATACTTGAAATGGCAGTTTATCAGATGAAAGACTCTCATGCTTATCATGATCTTGTTTTGATAGAACTTTGAAAAAGATACAAATTATTTATAGGCCAATTAATAATTCAAAAAACTCTGATTATTTGAATGTAAAATCAAAGTTCTGCTAGCTTAAGCTAGGCAATGCGACATCTTCGAAATTATAATACTATAAAAACAACAGGCTTTAGTGAAACTGGATACCGAAATCGAAAAATATCGGATCATTTACAAGCTTTTTATAAATGCTTTTTTCAAGTTATTATAGACTATGCATCGACCTATTTTTAAAATCGTTTCTATTAATACTACAAAATGTAAAGCTCATTCTCAACACGAGGTTTAAAGGATTAAAACAAAGAAAAGTGTATATCCTATATCCTAACAAAAATCTCCCCCCCCCCCCCCCCCATATCTTCATCCCCTACCCTGGCATATTAAACAAACTTCCCCTTAGCCTGATTTTGCAGACTTCAAGGGCTCTCATTATGATTTACTGCAACGAAAGTCAACATAGACTATAACCTTTTAGTTGACAGATATTATAGTTTTCTACGCATAAAGTTTCTTTCACCAGGAAGTGTAAGCCAGTCGTTTCTTTCTGCTTAAATTTAAGTTAAATCAGTAAACTTTGCCATGTGCTAACTGTCTTGAAATATACAATCAATATAATTAAGAAAGGCTGTAATGATCAGATATTAGTCAAAAGACACGTCAAAAACAGGAAAATGTTTTTCTTTGGTTACTAAGGAAGAAGGTGTATTTATACGTTATTACAGAATAATAGATATTGAAAAATTCTGTTTGCAATCTGATTGGCTACTAGGCATGCTGGGTCTGCTAGTAATGGCCCCCGCTGGGAGGGGAAAAACAACACTAAAAACGACAAAAAACACTGTACCAAAAAAAAAAAATTTCAAAAAAAAAAATTTCAAAAAAAAAAAAAAAAAACAAAAACAAAAAAAAACAAAAAAACAAAACCGAACTAACAACGTCAATGAAAAACTGCCACGTGCAGAAAATCTAGAATAAAGATCTTGAAAACGAAATTTTAGCAAGCTTGGTTTGAGCTTTTTAAAAGCAAAAAGTTGTAAGATAAAATGAGGAACAAGCTTTGCCTATTTCTGGAAAAATGGGATTTCATGTCCTGGGATTGGGATTTGCAATTGGTTACTATGGGAAACTGAATCACTGAAATGCAAGGGAGTCGTACTCATCTTTTTTTTCGCCTTAAACTTGCGAAAGAAGGAAATAAATTAATAATATATATAAATAATATAAATAATAATAATAGTGACATGAATAATGATAATGATATTAACAATAATAATATTAATAATAATAAATTAATAATATTAACTTTCGACTGAACATAATCTTAAAAAGAAATGTTTTGACTCGATAGGTAGTGTCCAGACTATTTCTCTGGAATTAATTTTGATTCCGAAAAATAATGATGAATTGAATTAGCATTGTCAGTAAAATCAAAAGATTTGGACCTTTAAAGCTTTTACTTTGATATTTGGGCCTTGAAATACTGTTAGGTGTCAAAGTGAAGCTAACTGCTATCTCCTCTATTTTCCCAATGCGTGGATTTACTTTTACTGCGTTTGAAATCTAGGAATATTTACAGTTTCAATTCAGTTTGTTTAGAAACTGAAATAATAGGTTGCAATATTTACACCTTTTCTATGGCTAGATGATGCATAGGCAAATAGAATGATGGAGAACGTTTGTTCTGTGAGGGAAAACAGGATGTTTTTCTGCACGAACAGCAAACAAACAAATCAATCAAGTAGTTTGTTTTACTCAAAAGATTGAAACATCGAGCTCGCTTCAACTTTGAAAATATCTAAAATGCACAAGTGTGAAGGGTAAAACATTTATGTCATCTTCTGCAACTAATTCTTCTAAGAATCCACGATAAAGCATTTTTATTTTCCAGAAAAGCTTTTAAAAAAAACCGGTTAGCTAGACGGTGCTAGAGGAAAGACGTCAAGATGGTTACTAGGCAACGACCCAAATGAATAAGGGTGAAAATGTCAAAAATGATTTAAAAATATAATCTGAATTGCAAATTCAAAAACCTCTAGGAATATGATCAATCCTACGACCGAAGAAAACGAGAATACTGAAACAACTATACAGATAGTTTTGATTCGCAAAAAATATATATCAATTTTGAATACAAATTGTTAAAATTTTGATTCATGGTCAGATAAAAATCCATTTTGCTATAGGAAAAAAACGTTCTCAAAATTTCCTCTAACTTATAAAAAATAATACAAATATATATAATCGAATTGGGTTTCCCGAATCGAAGCAATATCCACTAAAAAACGTAAAAAACCAACGCTGAGGGCAGAGATTCTTCAAAATGGCTCTGCAAAATTAAACTTATACCACGGTTTGAAATTTGATTAATCATTTTGGTATTTAAAAACAAATAGAATGCTATTTTATGGCTGCAAAATCTATACCTTTATTTGTGGCTTAAAAGCGTTTCGGCTAAAATAAGATATAGCGAATATTGAATCAGTCTAAGGATTTTTTAAAGGTTAAAAAGATAGGTCTGTTTGCGTTTATCGATACAGATTTGGCAGGATTTGGCGAGTCGAAAAAGAGCAAGTCAGATGTTACACCCAGATGGGTTACTAACTGCAAGCTGTAACCACGAAACCTTAAATTTTTATCCTTCCGAAAATTACATTTTTAAAAAGCTGGGAGCTTCAAAAACACGTATTTCTAAAGCTATCGTGTTCGCTAGTTTTTCCTTTATTGTATCGATTTTTTATGGATCTTTCCACTACTGCCAATGATGCGAATGTTGAACGAAATGTTGAACTAAGAAGATGGCTTGCATATTGTTTTTGAGAAATTCATTAACGATGGTAATAGTATAGACAGGCACGTAGCTATTTCTATGAAAGGTTTCTCAAAGAAAATATAACGATACGACAAAAATCTTTTCGGTACTTACTTGCAAATGATCAAGTAATATGCAAAACACTAACAGGTCTTGCATAGCCATTGAATTTCACTTATCGTTTTCTGGAGTTAACACGTCAACCAGCTCGAAACTGCTCCCTTTGAAGCTCAGCAGAATCTATATTCTTGTTTAGTAAAGAAAGATAAGCATTTCTATTCTTCAGGGCATTACATATCGACCCAAAGTCGTCTACAGCAAGAAGATTGAAGTCGAGATGCCATCAACGAAAAAAATAGATGTTGATCAACAGAATAATGAGGAACTTAATTTGGTTGTAAAAATGAATATTCATTGAGAGGGCTTTCCATTCATTGGTTCGCCTCTAAGGACATATTTTTCCTTTCGATAACACCTATCATAATTCCCAGGATCTATGTACACTGTGGCTTTCATTTCAAATGTAACTCCCTCACTTTAAAAGAAATAAGGTAAACACCTTAAACAACGCGCGCTTCAATATTAAAAATTAACGAAAAAAATCAAACATTATATTAAACAGGTAACCCGAACTTTCAAAGGTTAAGAAAAAATTAATTTATAGTTTTATATATTTAAAAATTCTAATGAAATTCTGAGGCGAGTTGTCGGCCTTTAATTTAGACTTTAATACTGAATATTTTGATCAAATTTGCGAAGGACTTGATCAAAATTCGCTTAAGGTAATTGAAGAATCGAGCAAGAAGGTGATCTACGATTTTTGGGCTTGCTTTGATCGATAGTTAGTTGCCGGGAACTTAAACCTTGGCGACGCCTTAATGAAACGAAACCCGAGTTGATCTAGTCGGAACTGTCAGTTTGAATGATATGTTTGCCTTTTCATTTACTGGGAAAGAGAAATAAATCCCCATATGTCAATGTAGTAAAATTCGGTTTTATTTTTCTGGTCTGGTGTCTAGTTGCGTTTGAAAAGTTAATTATAGATCTTGCGTTAGCAGCCACTGCATCACGTATTCCGAATTAGGCTCGCATGACAGTCTTTGTATGAGCGGAGAAAAAAACATGGTATTAGTATGTAGCACGCACTATATGGTAGGGTATATCGAATGTTGAAGGGGATTTTGTGACAGTAAAATGGCTTCCCTGAAGCATGCTGCTCATTTTAATGGCTTCCTTGTAAGATAGGTATGACATGACATTGAAATGGCTTCCGAGATAACAAGGATTTGCCATAACATTTCAATGGATTCCTGGTAAGGCATAGCTCAACACATTGAAATGGCTTCCCGACACGATACGCCGCAACACCGAAATGGCTTCCCATTACGATATGCTGCAACTCCGAAATGGCTTCCCGTGCCGTATACCCAATAATATAAAAACACTGAAATGGCTTCCCATCACGATGTGCCGTACACCCAGTAATGTAATAACATTGAAATGGTTTCCCATCACAAATGCCGCAACACCGGAATGGCTTCCCGGTAGCGTACACCCAGTAATCGGTGATAACATTGAAATGGCTTCGATCCCATCACGATATGCCGCAACACAGAAAAAATGGCTTCTCGTGCCGTACACCCCGCAATGTGATAACACTTAAATTGCTTCCTATCACGATATTCCGTAGTCTCCTACGCAGCATTTATTCGCCACGCAACGCTCACTCCCCTAAGTAGCTAATAGCTAATAATTAATAGCTAATTAATAGTTAATAGCACTAATAGCGGCTGCGTAGGAGACTAGATATTCCGTAACACTAAAATGGCTTCGGGGGAAGTGGTATACGCAGTAATATAATGACTTTGAAATTGAAATTGCTTGAACAAAATGAAAAAAGACATGCGCAACAAAACCCAGAGGAATAAATAAGTAAAAATATCAATAAAGCTAGATGACTTATATCATGCAAATCTTAAATAAGAATCAATCATTCTTATTTATTAGTGTAAGACTGATGACAAGGCTATTGTATGACTATCATCTGTTTGGTTGTCAAGGTCACCAGTGAGCTCATTTTTCAGTACCGCGTGACGTGTACACGGAACATCAATAAGACTTCGGTTTTCAAAATATGAAATAACAACTGCAAAATCGGCTGTTAATATCGAAAATGGAACTGAAAATTTTGTTTTTGGACGACAGAGTAGTGAAGACTGATTAGTCAGCTCGCATCCCACACGGGAAGGAGTGACTATGCGATGTAAGAGATCTGTGACAAGGACGATAGATTGAGTCTGCTGGTCATAGCAAGGGGTTAATCATCTATGGTCTAGGGGTCGATTAACCTCTCCCTTAGGCTTCGGCCGAGCTTCCTGATCAGTCTGTAAATCCACGGATAGCGGTGTCGGGGTCGAAATCTCCGGCGTAGCCGTAAATGCTTCGCGCTGCCATACGACGGTTCAGCACTCGATGTCTGGAAGTATGCATGGTCCTAGATTTATTAGCTAATGAAAGAAGGATAATTCAAAAATCTATTTTTTCATGCCACATAAAAAAGCAACCCTAAATGCGAAAAATAATAAATAATGAAAATAAATGAAACAAAAACAAAAACAAACAAACAAACGAAAAACCAAAACCAAAAACAAACAAAAAAACAACAAAAAAGCAAAAACAAAAACGAAACAAACAAAAAACAAAAAAAACAACAAAATAACAAAAACAAACAAAAACAAACAAAAAAGCAAAAACAAACAAAAACAAAAACAAACATTTAAAAAAAAACAAAAAACAAAAAACAAACAAACAAAATTGAATTAAAAAGACACTCTTTTTTACATTATCCAGAAATATATTTTCCCCATTTCATGGTTATAAAGGTTCTAAAACTTTAGCTGCCGATCTAATGGCAAACAGCACAACTGATATTTCTTTCTTAACATTTTCCCAATCCCCTTTAACACTAGCTCGTTGTATAGCTTCATGGACCCGCGGGAAGTAATGACCTGAATATATGTTATCCCACATGGGACCGAAGATCACATTATCGAATAAAAAATGATCATATTTTTCGACAGTGTTGATAAATGCTCGTTCAAGATTAGAAATCTGGTTATTAAGAGTGCGAATGATGCTTCTATTTTCCTGTATTCTAACTTTCGATCTCGCTTTTTCGAATAAAATTGAATTATTTTGGAAGTATTTCACCGCATTGCTCAGTGCGCGCAAATCTATGTCATGCCTCTTGAACGCGGGATTATTTTTCAGATGTAGAATTTGTTTTTTCAGGATAGGAACGTAGTTCGTAGGATTCATAGGTAGGAAGACAGAATCCACGAATTTCATAAGCAGTCTGCTAGCGTATTGCCCTACAGCTAAATGAATTTTAAAATTCGGGTCTACAAACGTCTTCAGCCAGTAATATGTGTCATGTATTGAGTGATATACTGGGTATGACCTTCGAATTCCATGGGTTCCTCCGAAGATATAAGTAAAGTCTCCAGATGTGACGCCTAGGAAGTGATAAAAAGCAACGTAATCGCTACCAAAAGCAAGATTCTGAACGACCGGTTTATGATTGACATTCTTTGTGACGTCTCTCTCCATCATGACGTCATACATACTCGCGCCTTCAGATTCGGATGTGGGGTCCAGGACCTCTCGTGCTGTAGACACGAGAACATCCTCAATGAGCGGGCTGCCATCTACGTTGAAGGTGAAATTACCCCCAACTCCTATATCCAGGTTTAGATATGCCACAGCCCTGGATCTTAGAATCGCAGCGTTATCTTCCACCCATTCAGTTGATCCAGCTATAAACTGCTCTTCAGCATCCCAGCTGCAGAATTTGATCGTTCTTCGTGGCCGCCAACCCGACTTCAGTAGCTCTCCTACACCACGTGATAACTCCATCATGATTGCTGTGCCGCTGGACGGATCGCTGGCACCGTACACCCACGCGTCTCTATGGTTACCAAGTAAAACATAACGGTCAGAGTCTTGGGTTCCTGTGATTGTACCAATCACGTTGTAGATGGGTTTCTTCACCATAACACTTCCTACTACCATTTTGATTTTCGTTTCCTTGTCTTTAAACCCGGGTCCGACTCGGTATGTGATGTTTAAACCACCTTGCCAGGAATCTGGTGCTCTAGGACCTAGAATGTACATAGTAATCAGGAATATGAACTATGTTACAGGAACATGGTGCATTGTGGTCTAGCGTGGGTACAAACCTCTCTTGGTCTAGCTTATACTTTTCTAAGATACCAAACACGGTGCATTGTGGTCTAGCGTGGGTACAAACATCTTCCGGTAACTTTTTGTTTAATATTTTTGTTGCTAGCTTATGCTTTTCTAAGATACCAAACGTGGTGCATTGTGTTCTAGCTTGGGTACAAACATTTCTCGCTCAGCTTGTCTTATATGGTGTTGTTTGTACCTAAGTAACACCACAATGCACCTTATTCGATGTGTCAAGAACGCCTATGATTCCGACGCAGAGGACTAAAATTAATAACATCACGCCGATCATCTTTTGAAAAACAACCACAACAGCAAACAAATCAATTAAAAATTCTATACACCAAATCGAAATATGGCGATCTGACAGAGCAGAAAAACGACAAGGCTGCTACTTTCGCAATTTTTTTTTCTTTATCTCTCATTCATGTTAAAAAACGTTTAGTGTTTCATTCGTGTCTCTTGTGCTTGAAACTTTTCACAAAATTCTGCTAACCTCCAGCAATTCTACTTCGAGGTATTAGCGAAAATGTTAGTTTTTGTGCTGATCAAAATATCATCTCTCCTAACGTTCGTGGCGTTATATCTCAAATATGCGTTCCTTAAATTTCCCCAAATTTTGGTATTTTGTTAATCAGTCCCAAAAGAGCCGGTTTATGAAATATAAAGCTTATTAACTTATAAACGTAGAAAGTAGAACCCGTTTTTCTGCCCTGTCTGGCGACCTTACTGTCCTGCACTGACTAGTGACTGACCTGCCTCGTGTTCACGTGGAAACATAAAAGAGTTTTCATATGTATGAGATGCTAGTCAGTCGCTAGTCAGTCACTAGTCAGTCGCTAGTCAGTCGCTAGTCAGTCACTAGTCAGTCGCTAGTCAGTCACTAGTCAGTCGCTAGTCAGTCGCTAGTCAGTTGCTAGTCAGTCGCTAGTCAGTCACTAGTCAGTCGCTAGTCAGTCGCTAGTCAGTCGCTAGTCAGTCGCTAGTCAGAGGCTAGTCAGTCGCTAGTCAGTGCAGAGCAATAGTTATTCAAATTGGTCGCCATATTTTGATTTGATGTATATTTTTAGGAAATGTGCACCTTTTAATCGGCTGAATATATCCAATGCATCTTGAAATGAAATATGATGAGCAGGGATTCTACTTCTTAACTTAGTCTTCCACGGCTTTCTATATATCCCTCGTACAGACGGATAACCATATGTGGAGATATCTCCCGGAGATACCGCACGAGATGCTGATCCACGCTGGACACCTGTTTTAGGCAGCCACCAGGTTTTGGGGAACGTGTTATCTGTGCCATCTGGGGCAAATTCAGAGGGATCATTGTAGATAAGAACTCCTATCGCACCATGTATTTCAGCATTATGTACCTGTGTTGAAATGCGTAGAATAATGGGTTGAATTCATATAGCGCCATTTCCAGGAGCTTAATGTCGCTTTACAAGATCAGTGGAGGACTTTACGGGCTGGATATTAAAGCGCTAGTAGCAGCCGTGCAGCTTACAATCATGAGTGATTTGTTAGTATGTTAATATTATGCCTCCAGATTAGGATAAAGTAGAGGAGTAAGTTGCCATCGACTGTGCGGTTCCCTATAAAGCCTAACGCTTCCCTCTTCAAAGACTTTTCCTGGACACAGACTCATTTTATTTCAAAGCTTATATGTGTTCTTAGTATGCCCGTCCAAAATTTTCCCGGATTCGCCCAGTTACAAACTAAATTAATTAATTAACTATATAAGTATCATTAAGCTATTAAAAGTACCTTATTTCCTCTGAATATTCTACCCTGTCTGATGATCACTATATGATCTTTCAAAGAGACTCCCTGTTTGATAAGCTGTTCAAAGTCTTCGTCTCTGCCAAAGTTCGCATAGACAACATCTCCCATTACAGTGCCGTTTGGAGTAACCGTGAGAAAGGGCGGTAGTACATCCGGGGATTCCTCACTCGGTAAAACAGCCTATTGAAACAAATGAAATAAAATGACGATAATTTTGATTGACAATCCTTGCCGAAGTTCGAGGGAACGACTGGTAACGAGAGTTATCGTTGAGAATGGAATAATAGTCCCCTTCACGGATCCCTGCGCCATCTTGAAAGGTAGTAGGGACTTTGCATCGAAGCGAGACGAACGGTGAGCTGGCAATGATAGAGACCTTTTTTAACATCTTTGACAATTATTCACATGTCTCTATCATTGCAAAGCTCACCGTTCATCTCGCTTCGATGCAAAGGCCCGGCTACCTTTCAAGATGGCGCAGGGAACCGTGAAGGGGTCTATTGTAGGATACAATGTAGCAAAATCTTTTGTTTGTGGATTAAAATAAAGCTGAATGAGCGCTAGTTCTTTACCATTGTCTCTATATTCAGCAAATGCCAAGAAAACAGAACACCGATTGTTTGCGTTGTTGAGGCTACAAGAAGGGGAGTCTGTCCACTTTAGTCGACCTCACAATTACCTTGGCCGTAATGTTTTCTCATTGCAGACCACGTGTCATTCATTCCCTAGAGTATCATTACTTTGTTTAACGGTTGCGCATATTACTTTTCTGAAATAGCGCACCGATGGTGCATCAGTGTGGTCTAGATTCAGTCACAAACACCATTAAGGCATGAAGGAACAAATGTCGTTTGTACATCCTGTTTATCGAACTCAGAAAGGCCTATGTGACTCAGACTCGTACCCAGTCGTCACTCACGCTTTTTCAATGCGCGCAATGGCTTTTGGGAAGAAAAGAGAAAGAGTAAGAGCTGGGATGAAGGATCTTAAGATTCTCAAGACAGTGACACGTTGTTCGAAGTGGGAAAACATTGCACACGAACTAAAGAGGTGTATTTACCTTTTCTTTGAGAGGAAACTGTAGTCGAGTTCTTCCTTCGTTATCTACTATCGAGACAGAGGACGGATTGTTAGGATCGGGAAGGCTAAGTAGGATGTCATATCGTGGCAGTTCCACTTTATCAAAGCCATAATGTTCCCATCTCCTTGCTATTTCACGAGCAAGTTCGTTATTACGTTTAGAACCAGCAATGTGTGGAAACTTCGTAAGATAACTGCAACAAAAGAAATAATTTAGCTTGTTTAATCATCAATTATTATTACTATTAATATCTAACAAATAAGTGATTATTATCATTAATTATCGTTATTTCTTAGAGTGATTTTCATAAACCCGTAAAACAGATACCATTAGTTAATGTGTAATAGTGACATTAGGGTGTACTAATTTGTATTAGGCTGGTATGTCTTCATAGGTTTATGAAACCTACTCTATTACTAGTCTCATTATTATTATTCGTATTCCTAACAAAATTTATCATTAAAGAGTGCACGCTATATACTTATTTCAATAAAGTTAGTCACCTGAAAAGCTACAAAGCTGAGACCGACCAGGATTATTATGGGCAGATTCATTTTACACGTTCAACCGCTTGATAACTGTTCATGGACTTGCGAATCTTTTACAGGTTACAGTCTCACCTCTTCTGAGCATCATCGAGCTGCAGTTTGTATTAAAAAAGCTTCGTATATATATGCTTTTTTGATATGAAAAGTTTCCCATGATGCTCAGTGATCTCAGCTTTCTAGGTTTTTTGACTAACTTTATTGAAATAAGTGTATATCCATGAAACAAAAGCAAAGATGTATTGCCGAATTCTTCTATTGCACGTTACGTCATCGCGGCCATGTTGGTGCCATTTAACAAAAGATTTCTCATTAGCATTCATTGTTAACGGCACCACAATGGTCGCCATTTTTTTGTCTTTTGACTCTCTTGGAAATGCTTGCAAAAAACAGTGGATATTAAGCCCCGTTTATGCTAGCGATTTTTTTGCGATTTTTCATGCGATTTTTTTGCGATTCTGTCCATAATAAATAATGGTAAAGAATTTACTTGTAAAGTTTTTTCAGGATACCAAGATTTTCCTAGACGAATGTCTCTTTTGAAGGATGTGACAAAATATTTCATATTCCCGAAAATTGCCATAAAAATCGCAGCAAGAATCGCCGCAAAAATCGCCAGTGTAAACGGGGCTTTACTATCTGGAGCAAAATATTAGGAACAAAAGCAAATACCTCTAGGCGTCTTCGTTTGGTTCATGCCCGAGTGAATATTTTGTTTCAAAACCGAACAGTTGATAAAGTAAATACTTTTAAGCGCTACTGAAGAAATAAAAAACGCGCGCGCGTGCTGTGTGCAGTTATAAAGCACCGGGGATATAGTAAGACACGAGACAAGTGTTAGGAGAAGCACGACGCGTAAGATACTTCTAGAGTGTTCTGCCAATCCCCAAGTGCTATAAAAATCTACACAGCACAGCAAGCAAGTTTTTTATTTCTCTTGCAAAATGCAAAGGTGCGTGCTCCCAACCAATCAGAATGCGAGATTTATAACAGTTATTTGATAAATGGCTAGCAATTGTTTCACGGATTTAGATAGCGCACTCTAACAGTTGACATTCTAAAGATCTTTAAATCCCTCTCCATACTTGGCTGATTTATTGCTTCAGTTTTAAAATGTAAAGTCAATACGATATTCTTTAGCACCCGTACTTTTACCAAGAAAATCTTGTATTATATCTGATTATGAGATTGGACTAAAATGATAATAAAAATATTTATAACTTGAAACAAATTCTTACCGTAAGTTGTTATCAATATTTCTTGCTCGTAAAAATTCTGACAGCCTTGTAGCTGTGTTTTCACTCTTCACTTCACGAGGAAATAATTGGGATTTAGAAGTATTGTTATTTTTAAACAAAACTAAAAAAGATACCGAGGTGACGAAGAAAAGGGCGCCAAAAATCGCAAGCGCCTTTTTACGAAAATCTGAATTTTCCTCGAGTTTTTCCTTGAACTTCATAATGTTCCTCTTCCTTAAACGACAATATGATGTGAACCGAAGTATTAAATCATAAAAAGGTCGATAGGGTCAAAAGTACCTGTCGAAAAGATAAAGCTTTTCTATCCTTAGTGTCAAGCACCAGTGTAACACGTTTACAATAGTACGTGTGGTGGACGGGATCATAGAGTTGATTCCCCCAACGAAAATCAACTTCTAAATTCAAATTTAATCTGATATAGAACGCGTCGTTATCCATGAGGCTCTGGTGTGGGGTAACTGGTTAGCCACACCAGGTTATTGCCTGAGTGGGTACTTTCATTCAAAATAAGAACGACGATTTTATGACATGTCTTGATAAATTTCAGACATTTTGCTGGGTAGGGCTAAAAGATAGGAAATACCCTGGAACAACCTCTTGGCTGATATAAGTCAGGGCATGGCTAACTCACAAATCAAACCCTGAAACAACCTCTTGGCTGATATAAGTCAGGGCATGGCTAACTCACAGATCAAACCCTGGAACAACCTCTGGGCTGATCTAAGTCAGGGCAAGGCTAACTCACAGATCAAACCCTGAAACAACCTCTAGGATGATCTAAGTCAGGGAACAGCTAACTCACAGATCAAACCCTGAAACAACCTCTGGGCTAATCTAAGTCAGGGCATGGCTAACTCACAGATCAAACCCTGAAACAACCTCTAGGATGATCTAAGTCAGGGAACAGCTAACTCACAGGTCAAACCCTGAAACAACCTCTGGGCTGATCTAAGTCAGGGCATGGCTAACTCACAGGTCAAACCCTGAAACAACCTCTGGGCTGATCTAAGTCAGGGCATGGCTAACTCACAGATCAAACCCTGGAACAACCTCTGGGCTAATCTAAGTCAGGGCATGGCTAACTCACAGGTCAAACCCTGAAACAACCTCTGGGCTGATCTAAGTCAGGGCATGGCTAACTCACAGATCAAACCCTGGAACAACCTCTGGGCTAATCTAAGTCAGGGCATGGCTAACTCACAGATCAAACCCTGAAACAACCTCTGGGCTGATCTAAGTCAGGGCATGGCTAACTCACAGGTCAAACCCTGAAACAACCTCTGGGCTGATATAAGTCAGGGCATGGCTAATTTACAGATCGAAACGGATTTAGCTTGTTACTGTACATGTTTTGTGGAGGTATGGCAAACCTGATGAACCTGGAGAAAAACTCTTAAATCAAGGAAGAGATCTTATACAGAAACTTGTTTTGTGGTAATAAAGTAAAACAAGGAGTATTATTGAATAATGAAAATGTGTTATAAAATAATTGGTATACTACGCGCGCTAGGATTGGTCGAAAACCATGTTTGATGAGAGTATCAAAACACGCTATCGTCATTTTTAATCTATCGCGCGCGCTCATTGGTCAGTTTGAATAAGACGGCACGTAGGGAGAATTTACTTAGACTTTGCTTTTTTTCGATCTTTTCGCGCGTTTGTTATTTTATAAAACAAATCAAAAACAGTTTTCTGTGTTTGATACTCTGATCAAAACACTTGGGATGTTGGGATAACACTCGAGAAGCTGGAAACCACTCCGCTACGCGTCGTGGTTTCCTACGCTCCTCTCGTGTTCTCCCAACATCCCGCGTGTTTTGATCAGAGTATCAAACACGGAAAACTGTTTTTGATCTGTTAATTCTAAAATGAAGTCCAAGAAGTGATATGAAAATAATTGATGTCGGGACTGCATTGTTCAGGAAAACTTTGAGATAGTAATACTAAATGTAGGTGGATTGTTTTTACGGTTCAAAATTATCTCGGATGCAAGGTTAACAGGAAAATACGAAAGAAATTGCACAAACTCCATCCACGAAAAGTGCGATTTCTTTTGTAGTTTCGTGTTTGCTTCGCATCCAAGATAATTTTGACAGGGGTAGTCTTAGGTTAGACTTTGTATTAGGGTAACTTTATCTTGAGGCCAAAATTGGTGCAAATTAAACTAGCTTATTATATTGTATAACTCAATTTTATTCTATTTTCTCACAGATTAAATATTTTACGGGCTTTATAGGGAAAAAAAAGCAGAAAAAGAAAAAGAAAGATTAAAAAAAAAAAAAAAAAAAAAAAAAAAAAAAAGATAGAAAAAAGGGGAAAAAAAGGAACTGCAAGAGAATAAAAACAAAAACTTAAAGTGCCTATCACCCTTTTTTTTTTTACTTTTTTATATCGAAATATAAGCTATTCTAAGAAACCTGTCGAAAGAATTTTTTGATTCTGACGCTTCTTTCTATTTTTTTCGAGCGGTCAAAAGTGCGAAAATAGGAAGATTTCAAAATATGACCGAGCGAGAGGGGAGACTGGGCTAGTGACGTAGAAGGAGCAACACGCTCTTCTTGATTTACAAAGAAATGTATGGGATACTAGGGGGGATACTGAAGACGTCCTTGCGTTTCTTGGGGTTTTTTAGAAGTCCTTGGACTTTTAACTACTTTCTTGGGCTTCTATGAGGAAGTTAATTATCTAAAGATTCCATTTCCAGTTCTCATCAGGATTCGTAGCCTAATTTACTGGTATATTAGTGAAGCGAACACAACCTAGCAAAGCAAGCGAGGTGACTGAAGTGAAGTGGTTCCGACCCGATCACAAATATTATCTCATTGGCTGGGAATAAAACTTGTCAAAACCTTAGTAAATACACCAAAAGTACAGCAGCATAGATAGAAATTCCTACCTGGAAATTCCTAGAGTCGTTATAGGGAACCGAAGTTGATAACAGGTAGCATTTTACTTGCCATTGCTCGAACTGAGTCGTCTTCGCACCGGATCGGGAATTTATTCCCGGTTTATTAAAGAATAAAACAGTTTTGGTGATTGTGGTAACATTTCAGTGGTTATTAAACTCTTAAGAAGTATTTGGTGCATTGCTAAAAGGGCTGTAATGAATGGTTGAGACAAAATTCCCGTACGATTGACACAATAATACTACTATTCACAATATTTTAATTATTTGCTACCGTAGAATGCTCTTCAGATTTTTTACCTTTATCGAATTTCCCTCAATAGACGATCGTTTTATCTTTAAAGATAGGTATGGCCAGATACTGTGAGACAGGATAGAAAACTGATAGAATAGAAAATATTATATTCGACTATGAAGTGAAACCATGTTGACCTGCAGAGTAACAGTAGACTGATGATGCGAAGTGTCACGCACCCTTACATGTAGTTTCTCGACTGAACTACTACAGTATAAATATATAATGCAATTCATGTTTAGATATTTTGAAAACTGTTAAGCCATCTACATTGAAAAAGATTTTGTGAACTACCTGGAGTTATTTCATTGTTTCTGTTATTTACATTTGATGTTTCTGATTTGGAAACGACCTGGAAGAATTTTGCGCGGCACGGACTCACATATTCATCCATAAATACATCAGATATTAATAAGAATAATGCTAAAAAATTTATGACTTAAAGGGTGTAGGTTCATATAGTGCTCAGAGTTACTGTATGTGAAATCTATAAGTTTTTGAAACTAATTTATTACACTTGATTCTGAGCGTGACAGCCTAATATGAGGTTTTCCCTAGGTTGCGTTTAACTTCTCGCTGCTTTTCTTTTTCTTAAAATAATTCAAAAATAATATCATTCTTGAAGTCTGAAGTAATTAACATCCTCTAACCAGAAAAATGAGGTCTTTTGAAAGCGTATAAACGGCAAATTGGTCATAAATACCAGTGAAATCTAGAGAGAATGAGGAAACATCTAAACCCAACTTACTCCTCTTACGTCACAGCCCAGTCCTCTAGGTTATCATTTTACGCGGCCAGAGTCAAAGAAATGCCTATTTTCGCACTTTTGACCGCTCGAAAAAAATAGAAAGAAGGGTCAGAATCAAAAAATTATTTCGACACGTTTCTTAGAATAGCTTATATTTGGATATAAAAAAGTAAAAAAAAAAAAAGGGTGATAGGCACTTTAAAAGAAAAAAGGATTGGAAAATAGAAACAAATACAAAAAATAAATAAAACAAGAATAGAGAAATTAAAATAAAAGTACAAAGAAAAAGAAATAAAAATAGGATTAAAACAAAAACGAAAATAGAATCTCTTTGAATTAAAAATAAGGAAGCATTTTTGAAATGTTTAAAAAAATATATGAACTTTAAATAAATCCACTTGTATTCGGAAGATAAATAAAGCGGGCATCTTAAATATTTCAATATTAACACACCAAGGATTTAATTCGTAAAACAACTGTAGGGATTTGACGAACTACCTAAGAATTTTGACTTGATCTTAAAATGAGTAAGCCATTTCAGAAACGGTCAGTTTGCTATGAAGTAAGTTACGATACAACAGTGAATAAAGAAAGTTAAAAAAGGAAGAGAGAAAGAGAGAAAAAAGAAAGGAAGAAAGAAAGAAAGAAAGAAAGTAGGAAATAAAGAAAGAAAGAAAGATAGAAAACAAGCAAACAAACGGAAATAATAATAATAATAATAAAACAAAACAAAAACAAAAAAAAAACAACAAAACAACAAAAACAAAACAAAAAAACAACAAAAAACAAAAACAAAAACAAAACAAACGAACGAACAAAAAAAAAAAATTGTCATGGAATCTATCTGTTAAACTTGAAATTCAGGCCATTCCACGTCTACAAATGTCTTGAAAATAAGTTTAGGTTCAAAACTCTTACGAGGTTTACGAGCGAGTTTTACAGCTGCAATAATAAAGTGAATTAACCTCTGTTGTTTGTTTGATTTTTGTAGGAGAAAAATGAAGCTCCCGTTGAGTCGAGAGCAGTGAAAACACCTTATGATATTCTCAGCCAAAAGCATGAGAAATCCTCCATAATCCTTCTTAATATTTAAAACACTTTAATTGTTATATGGAACAAAAATACTTGGATTATTTATTGAAAAGCAATTGAGTTTTAGCAGCTCAAAGTTCAAAGGATTCAAAATCTAGGTCAATAACAAAGCGATTTCTAGAGAAAATATTTAAAGACAAAGTTCGTTGCCTAAAGATACAGATTTTCGTGTAAAACAAAAGAAAAGAAAAGAAAAGAAAAAAGAAAAGAAGGAATAGAAAGAAAAAAAAAACGAAAAAAAAAAAGGAAAAAAGAATATTTTTTGACACAAGATATATTAAGGAAAATATTTAAGGCAAAGTTTATAGCCTTTAAGGACATAGATTTGGTGGAGAGAGGAAATGAAGAAAGAACATCCTTTGACACAAGACATGTTCTTCGACGCTACATCTAATTTTGACTACGTTTTTATCTATTCAGGTCTACTCACTTATGGTTTTTCTACAAGTGCGCGGATTTGGTTTTCGGCCCACTTTAATAATAATTTTCCGCCACCGCCACTCACAGACAAAGCGTCCCTACTTACATTCCTGTCCGCCTATCGACACAACTGTAGCAAACACTGATTTTGAAAACCGAACATTGAAACAATTCTCTACTTTTATTTTTGAAATCAATAAAAATTAGCTTTATTTTCAATTTTGAGAACGTCCTTTTTGAAGTCCTTAGATTTCGTATTGGAAAAGAATTAAGTTATATCGTGATTTCTAGCGAGGATTCCTTAAAAAATACACGTCGATAAAATACAAACATCTCGTTATTATTAACTGATTTTCAATCTAGGAGACTTCCAGCCCACACACTTCAATTTTAATCTACCGATAGCAATCCCTCAAATATTTACGACTTATCACTTTTGTTTTGGTATATGATTTTCTTTTTTACACTCTTGCGCCAGGATGATGTTGGAAGTTCATTATTTTTTGATGGTTTTATTAGGAAAACATAGAGCCACTTTTTTCCATTCATGTTGCTTCAATGGTTTCATTATCGCTAGATCAGCGTGCGGTTTACATCCGCTAATTAATTTATTGCCCTAATAGTCACAGTCAAGAGAGATTTTTATTTATCTTTCCGCCCTCAAATTCACCTTTGTGAAACTGAGCTTTTGTGAAGTCAATTTGAAGCTTTTCCTAATGTGCTTTGTAAAGACGTCTGCGCAAAACTAGAAAACATATTGAGCAATATTTCCCATCAAATTATATTTTCCAGCCCCTCTGAAATTAATCATTTTGCAATTATTTTTCTAAGTTCCAAATATTAATTTCATTTATCTGGGTTCTTTTAAAATCACTGAGGTTAAAAACAAAGATATCTGCACTGAATTTTTGATGTTCCTAGTAAATTCCCGCACCAATAGAATTTTGACAAGATCTACTTGGTGCATCGTTTCTACCTTTCGCGAAATTGCCCAAAAAAAGCACTAAGCTTAGGATTTCCACTAAAATACTTGATAGCAGCTACGTGTAATTCTTTTGAGCTTCAACAACGATTGCACCACCAAGTGTCAAAAGATGAAAGGGTTGGGAAGACAAATGAAAAAGGAATTAACGCCGCGAAGGAAGTTCATCTGGCCGGCTTTAAAGAACTTATAATTGGGTTCATACGATAAGCCGAAATAAACATGTACAATTTTTACTTCTTAATTCCTTAGGTTTCATTGTTAAGCTAAACGACTGCAAACAAACTGTATCGACTGACTTAATAAAATAATATCCCCCTTTCAATAAGAAACAAATATCAAAACTACAAATAAATATAACTTCAGAACTCCAACATTCACAGATCTGTTCTGTGATATCAAGTCCGTATAGCAAATTTTTCATAATTTGAAAAAAATAATTTTCTTGTGTGGATCTTATCGAAAACGTTTCATTCGCCTGGCTGTCTCTCTCATTAAATGAAACAATAGCCTTGCTTCCTAACACTATATATAAATTATACAAATTGTTTCAAAATTACTTTACAATATTTGATATTTTTGCAATATTTGTGGAACAGTAGTAAATTTTTCAATAGGAAACTTCAAACCCCATTTTTTTCCCTTTTAAATTATTCCAAAATTCTTAAACTGTTCCTCTTTCCGTTTCCAGCTTTGTCGCGCAATTATCTAACTGTGGCTCCCTTACACCCTCACAGAGGCCAATAAACGCAAGGCAGGTGAAAATTAGGAATTTCCATTTATTGATTGTTATAAATTGAAAGCATTTTAGCTTGATCTCTGCATTAGTGAGACACAGTACTCCAACTACCTAGACGCTGTACACTTATTGTTCTTGCTTGGAAATGAGTATCAAGTTAGCCCTTTTCCTTCTGGCTCTTGTATCGTCAAATTGTAAGTAGTTGTGGCTTCATCAGTCAGTTGAGACGCTCCTCCTGATTGTGGGTTACTTTCGTGGATTATTTTACCTCAAATATGTAGGATGATTAATCGAGCTAGGCAAAACCTCGACCCAATTAGTTACCTTAAGCTTATACCATTTTCTTCGCAGTCTCTCTTTTATTTTCTAGAATTTTTTTCCCGACATTGCTAAAAAATCCCAAAGTACTGTACCAATTGTTGAAACGTTAGCAAAGAGTTTCTTAACAGTCTCGTTTTGATCTTAAGTTGTTTTGATCTTTTTCGGGCGGAATTTGGCAGAAAGTACCACTTTGTGTCTGACAGCGGAATTCCCATAATAATTGTACGAATGAATTCTTCCTTTTTTGTTTCTTATTCAGTTCTTTCACATTAACGACTATACGAATAGCATATTTTTATTAAAATAAGTCAACAAAAAAAAAAAAAAAAAACACACACACAAAAAAAAAAAAAAAAAAAAAAAAACGTAGATGGTGCATGTAAGTAACACTCTTTTTCCGTCAACAGAAATCCGGAATTAAAACAATTCTCTGACTTTTATTCTAATACTTCCTTTTTATTCTATTTATCATCTTTTGCATTTGGCAATAACAACTTAAAAAATATCATTTTTCTTCCAATTTTGTTTAAATATCCAACTAGTCAAAATGCAGTTTTCGTACTTGTTCTGTGTCCATGCAAAGAGCACCCTGCGTTGTAGTGTCATTCAATGAAGAGAAACAGCCATGCTACGATTTTGTCATTTTATTGTAGATTATGCTATTCTCTTTCTAATAGCAATATCTTTAAGAAAAGGAATGAGAGCAGAAAAAAATGCGTCATTAAGACATGGGGAATAAATTCTTCATGTAGATTAGTAACGAAACAGAAATAAAAAATTCTAATAGCATTATGTAAAAGTAAAACAGAAATGAAAAATTCTAATAGCATTATGTAAAAGTAAAACAGAAATGAAAACTTGTCACCTTTTTAACTTCCAATAACACTCATGAATTTTCAAGAGATTATATGAAAGACTAGAGTCTTTTTTTATGTTTTCGATAAACACCGACCAATATTTTTGAGTTCAAATCTAGCATGAATTTTTAAGAAATTTCAAGATCTTTCTTAAAAAGAACGCAATCGTTTCCCCTTTTTTTCTTCAAATATATTGAGTTCAAATATAATCCGTGAATCCTAAAGTCCTTTTCTGAAAGGCTGCAGACATTCCATTTTATTTCCATGCAATATATATTAATAGTAATTTCTCAGTCGTTTGTCATTTGTAGGGATTCATCTCATCAACCGTAGCTTGTTTTTCAAAGTTATAGGGTAGTCACACCATTTGTTTTCTGTCATCTTTCTTTCCATATAATCTAAATCCTTTTTCCAAATACCGTCTATCTTCCAAATTAAATTCCTTATTGCTTTAAAGAAGTAAAATTACAGAGTAAAACCGCTTATTATTTATTAAAAACACTTATTTAAAGTCTAGTTATTAAAAATTCTAATCCTAGACCTAGCATTACTGTCTTTTCTAAAAAAAAAAATGATGCTCTCTCCCCAACTTTGTCACAAGTTATTAATCAGGCTTTAAAAGCTATAAGAAATCCTGTTATCAATTACATGACATTGAACAAGAACGATATTTAATGGAGGGTCTTGAAGGGGGATCCTATTCCTATTCTCCAGCCCCAATTTTGACCAAATCCCAGAGTGCAGCAAATGTTTTGCTCAAATCGCATTCCCATTTCCCATTTCTTGATTGTTTTTTTTTTTTTCGTTTTTGAATCCTATTCCCAGTGCATAAAGTCCCATTTCCGCAGCCCAAAAATGGTGAATCCCAGCTCGCATTTTACCCCTTCAGGACCCTTTTCATAACCTTGCTTGGGAAAATGCATTCCCGCTTGCCTAAGCGTTCTGTTCTTCACATGTTTTAACCTGTAGTCATGACAATCTCGTGACACTGCACGTCACAACATCGCGAGAAAAGGCGGGATTTTTTGTTTGCTTTCAAGAAATCCAAACATGTTGAAAACCACAA
Organism: Actinia tenebrosa; assembly: GCF_029948245.1. NCBI lineage: Eukaryota > Metazoa > Cnidaria > Anthozoa > Actiniaria > Actiniidae > Actinia > Actinia tenebrosa. The sequence continues at coordinate 8,684,483 of NW_028292576.1, read as the reverse complement.
ATCTAAGACCTTTTAAAAGGCAAAATCCAACGGACCAATCATCTTATGGATACCAGACGTGTACTGTCGCAATATTAACACGTGAAAACTTTTGCTTTTATCGACGCAATTTTTGGTAGAAAAAGTACTATAAATATTTTTCCTTACAGCTCACAAAACGTACTTCTTGTGGTTCTACTTATTTTCTAGAATAAAATCTTAGTTGTTCAGTTGAAAGACGTAAGATGAGACACTGAGTTCAGTAATCGAGCATGAGACCCTACAGGTGGGAGGCGAGTTTATTACGGCCACGCCACCCTTGATTTCCTTAAGCGATTTTTTTTTGTTTGAAATTTCAAACTGTTCCTTTCTAAAGGATATTTTTTCATGTTTCCGTTTTGCCACGCCATTATTAATCACACTTCTTGTTTTCTTTATGAGATTTTACTATTTTCTCCTCCCATAATTTTTCTAGAAAAAAAAACTTTTAATTAGGTCCGAATGCTTTGCCAAAACATTCATTAGAAAGTGTATTTTTCTTTCTTTTATTTCTACCTTTTTTCAAAAAAATTCTTTTGTCAAGTTTTAGTTTTGTCGGATGTTTTCACAATACTCTTTTGGCGTTTTCCATTTATTTTTTCCCCAAGCGTACCTCTTTTCCTAAATTTCCCCGGATATCGCCAAAAAACTTTATATCTAAGTACTATGAATTGATCAAAAAAGACGCTGTCTTTTTGTTGATATTTTCTTTGATTGTAAATTGGACTTTTTGATCAGTACTTTTTTTTCCACCCCCAAACGTGCCCTTTTTCATCCTATTTATTTCGACTTTTTAATAAGCATTTCCTTAGCTTTCGCCAAAAAAGTTATATTTAAGTACTACGAATTGATAAGGTGTCTTTTTTTATTCTATCAACGTTAGAACAGCAGTCCAGCTGCTGCAGAAAGAACTGAAATTAAAAAATCGACAATTGAAAGTTTTGCGTCAGTCAAGTCTCTGTTAAAAGGATATTAATTATCTCTGTGTCAAAGTTATTCAAAACCAAAGGATAAGAACACTAATGTGATTGCTTTGTCGGATAATACACTTTGATTGGGAATTATTTCCGAAGCTTTTAAATGTTAAAGATTGAATGACGGATCCATGTTTAATTAACTGATCTTCCGACTCGCGTTTTCCAAAGATCACTCGCTTCTCATTAATCGCTGAGGTCGCGGGTTCTATTCTTATACTCGCCATCACATGTGAGTAGAGTTAGGTCTCTCACTAGTCTTCCCCACAGCCGCTTTCAGTCGTGGCGCAACGCTTTCTCTTTTGGGAAGCACGGGTGGCGTAGCGGTGTGAGCGTTCGCCTCTCATCAATGCGACCCGAGTTTGAGTCCCGCCGGGTTCGGTGTTGTAAATGAGTAGAGTTGTTTGTTGGTTCTCTCCTGTGCTTCGAGGGTTTTCCGGGTTCTCCGGTTTTCCTCCCTCCACAAAAATCAACTCCTAAATTCCAATTCGATCACGGAATGAGGGCCACAGGTTTGTTATCCACTGGCTATTATGTGCTACCCTCGTGAAAAAGGACGTTTTTCCCCCCCACGCGTTGCGTGACGACACTGAAAGCGGCTGTGGGGGAGACTAGTGCCTCACTTGATTCGAGTGTTTTAACCTCCGGATTCTCTGGTTTTTCTCTCTTCGCAAAACCTAACACGCTAAATTCCAATTCGATCTGATCGTAGATCAGCCCAGAGGTTGTTTCAAGGTGCGATCTGTGAGTTAGCCGTGCTCTGACTTAGATCAGCACAGAGGTTGTTTCAGGGTTCAATCTGTGAGTTAGCCATGCCCTGACTTAGATCAGCCCAGAGGTTGTTTCAGGGTTCAATCTGTGAGTTAGCCATGCACTGACTTAGATCAGCCCAGAGGTTGTTTCAGGGTTCAATCTGTGAGTTAGCCATGCCCTGACTTAGATCAGCACAGAGGTTGTTTCAGGGTTCAATCTGTGAGTTAGCCATGCACTGACTTAGATCAGCCAAGAGGTTGTTTCAGGGTTCAATCTGTGAGTTAGCCATGCCCTGACTTAGATCAGCACAGAGGTTGTTTCAGGGTTCAATCCGTGAGTTAGCCGTGCTCTGACTTAGATCAGCACAGAGGTTGTTTCAGGGTTCAATCTGTGAGTTAGCCGTGCCCTGACTTAGATCAGCCCAGAGGTTGTTTCAGGGTTCAATCTGTGAGTTAGCCGTGCTCTGACTTAGATCAGCCCAGAGGTTGTTTCAGGGTTCAATCTGTGAGTTAGCCATGCTCTGACTTTGATCCTTCTCAAGGTTGTTTCAGGGTATCGATAAGATTTGAAGGCTTTTGAAAATCTTTAAAAGATCAAATCCACCTAATTATCTTGTTGCAATGTTTACCTATTTCAGACCACGTGTCATTCCCTAGAGTATCATTTCTTTGTTTAACGATTCCGCATAAAAAGACAAATAAATATAGATCAGTATGACCTAAACAAAGAATCTTACTTTCTAGGAAATGACACGTGGTCTGAAATGAGTAAACATTGCACCAAGAAAATTTAGGTCAATAGTCCCCTTCACAGTTTCCTTGCGCCATCTTGAAAGATAGCCGTGCCTTTGCATCGAAGCGATACGAACGGTGACCTTGGAATGAGACCTTTTTTAACACCTTGGATACAGGTCTACCTTTCAAGATGGCGCAAGGAAATGTGAAGAGGACTATTAGGAAGAACGCGAAAAAGGTCTATCTGGAAATTGATTTATGATGTCTTCCCCACAGTCATTCCCACAATTCCTTGCAACCGTGGGTCATAACCATTCTTTCAGCAAAGCGAATGTAATACACCAGTTTCACATTCAATGCATACCACTGTTTTTGAAGACCACAGACTTATTTGCACAGGCTTAGTTTCGTTTATAAGCCTCGCTATTCACATGATACCATTAAAAGTCCGTGGGATTTCAAAACATTGGTATTGTTAAAGCTGTACATTCTTTACATTAAAGTTGACATTTGCAAATGATTTACTCTTAAGCGAGGCAAAGCCTAAGAAGATGAGTCTTCAGTCCTAAAACACAGCGGTATTTACGGAATGAGAAAAGGGACTATTCCGACCAAGCATCTCTCATAGTTAATAAGAATATACCCTAAATGCTTTAAACTGGAAGATTGATTATGTTTTTTACATTCTAGTGGCTTTGTCGATTACCGAAAGAATACAGAGAAAACGTGAAGGTATAGTATGCCGGGACCTTAGCAATTCTTGGTAGAAAGAGATTTAAATTGTATAAGGACGTTAAACCGTAGGCCCCGTCTCACCGCACTATCTAAACCTGTATTGGAGGGACGTAAAAGAACCACTGAGGACGTAATAAAACCCTGGCAGTGGCCACCCTCAGTGTCTGGCCTTTACTAATGATTTCTTAACGGGTTGATTTGTGGGTTGGGTTAGGGGTTTTTAAGGGGTGGGATTGGTGTATGTACCTCGTAGGGGACCTCGAGTCCTATTGTGCTACACCAGCCCTCGGGCAAATTCTCAAATAAATAAATAAATAAATAAATAAATAAATAAATAAATAAATAAATAAATAAATAAATGAAAATACTGGGGAAAAGTAGAAAATCCCACGAAAAGTGGTAGGCATATACAAGAAGAATTATGGAAAATTTGCGAGCTCTTTTCAAGATTAAATTTAGTCAATAGGAATTTGAAAGGACACAAGCCATTCTAAAGTTGAGAAAAAACCTGGGTCGAGTTGGCCTTGCAGTGCATTATGGGACTGTTTTAGGGTACATATTCCGAGATGGCGTCTAATTCGTCCCCTAAAACAGTCCCAGAAAACACTGCGATGCCAACTCGATCCAGGTTTTCCTCAACCTTGGAAAGGCTAATATCATTTATAAGTTCCATGATCAAAAGAGTGTAGAGGTGAGGAAGGTAAAAATTCAATGAAAAAGAAAGGGTTTTAAAGAAAAGATTAAAAAGAGGAAGACTAAAGGTGCAATCTATTATTCTGCTTAACTATAAATGTTTTTCAATTGCCGTTTTTCAATCATTCCAAAGAGAATGAAATAACAAAAGACACGGCGGCCATGTTGGAGGATATAACAGAATAGACTAATGACGAATGTTTTGTTAAATTCACCCAACATGGCGGCTGTGAAAACTATCAATATGTGGCTTTGAACTCTTTAACAGAAATCCCGTGCAACAGAGAAGCTGTGGAAGCGCTTAGACGTATGGGCTTACAAGTTGAACATATCAGATGTTATTCACAAAATCAGGGTAAGATACGAAGCTGGCCTGAACTATACTAAAGAATGTTGACCATTCAATTACGCAAAACGTAATACGGACACTAATTGACCACAGAATGTCAATCAATCAGAGAGCGTAATTCTTTACAGCTCTGTTCATTTCATTTTAACGAAAAAAAGTAGTATATGAAAACAGTAAGAATTTTGACCATGCAATGACGCAAACCGTGGTATTGGTACTTATTGACCACGAGCAGTCACCAATCAGAGAACGTAATTGTTTTCATTTATCTCATGTTTTATTTGAACCAATAAATTAAAAAGAATTAAGAATTTTGATGATGAAATGACGCAAAACATTGTGTGGACACTTATTGACCACGGGCTGTCAACCAATCAGAAAGCGTTATTATTTACAGTTGTTACATTTCATTTTAACGAATAAATAAGAACTTTTTAGTACTTACATTTTGTTTGATTCCTTTTCTCAAATTTTGGTTCACATCTTTTTAGCAAGAAGTTTCCGTTTCTCAAGAGATGATTCTGAAAGAAGAAAGACATCAAGTGAGTGGTTATAATAGAGTGGCACCTGCATTAAGCGGACACTGCGAGACTTTGCCTAGTGTCTGGTTAACAGAGGTTTTAGGTTTTACGGTTTTGCTGTAAATATTTGAAGAAACTTTGGGTGGCCATGCTGCTTTCCAGGCGCCCGCTTAATACAATTACCACTTTATTAATATAACTGTAAATTAATTGAGAAACTCTTCAATCTCATTTGTTATCTATCGTATTGTGCAAGGAATCGTGGAAAGATTGAGGTGAAAGCTCTAAATCAGGTTTGAAATCTCGATGAGGATTTCCACTAAAAATTATATTTTAAAATATTAAATATTTGTACTACTTACCTAATATAATATCAGGAAAAACGAAGATAACTTAGATAAATAACTATAATACAATATAGTTACGAGTGTGACTTTGACTTAAGAACATGGCGACTTGTGCGTTAGTGACGTCATCCCGTCCGCCATGTTGGATTTTTGGTCGAATCAAAATCAAAATCAAAATTCATTTTTTATTTTGCACATTGAAATGTGTTTCTTTAATTTTTTAAAAAAAAAGTTACGGGTTTGATTTTGACTTCACAACATTGGCGACTTGTTCGGAAGTGACGTATGTCTTCCGCCATTTTGGATTTCTGGTCGACTCTTTTTCTTGCTTTTTTCTTGCTCAATCTAAGGCATTAAAGTGTTTTTTTAAATTACTTTCTAGAACGTAGTAGCTGCTGTGGTCCAGAATGTGAATGGATGATCAAGACTGCTGGCGTTGATCCATCCACGGTTTCCTGCCCTAGCAAGGAGTGACTCCAAATGTTTTATGATTTCCGACCTAAAACTTATTTTGATTGGAAAATGCAAGAGAGAAAACAAAACAAAACTAAAAGAAATTGATTGTTTATTTAAAATTGATGCCAAGAAAAAAAGCTAGTGCAATTCTGTGTGTTTTTGAATCATCGATCTTGGCAGCTAATTAAAGTAATGTAATAATAAAGTTGTTAAAAAAGTATTAAACACTACTCGCTTTTCCCATATTGTTTAAGTTTATTCTGAAAATTGTCATTTGTGAAAACGAAACGGGCAGCTTGCTCTGATATAAGTTACGATACAACAGTGAAAAAGGAAAGTAAAAAAGGAAGGGAGAAAGAAAGGAAGAAAGAAGGGAATAAAGGAAGAAAGAAAGAAAGAAAGAAAGGAAGAAACGAAAAAGAAAGAAGGAAGGAAGGAAGCAAGGAAGGAAGGAAGGAAGGGAGGGAGGGAGGAAGGGAGGGAGGGAGGAAGGAAGGAAGGGAGGAAGGAAGGAAGGAAGGAAGGAAGGAAGGAAGGAAGGAAGGGAGGAAGCATGGAAGCAAGGAAAGAAGGAAGGAAGGCAACTAGGAATGAATGAAGGAAGCAAAGAAGGAAGGAAGGAAGGAAGGAAGGAAGGAAGGAGGAATGAAGGAAGGAAGGAAGGAAGTAAACAAGCAAGCAAGGAAGGAAGGAAGCAAGGAAGGAAGCAAGGAAGGAAGGAAGGGAGGAATGAAGGAAGGAAGAAAGGAAGCAAGGAAGGAAGGAAGGAAGAAGGAAGGGAGGAAGCAAGGAAGCAAGGAAGGGAAGAAAGAATAACACATCAGTGAAACCTATACTTTCGAGCAGGTTTTAAATTAACGTAAGTTTTCTTTTCCTCCTCTGTTTCCCTTTTTTTCTCTAACATAAACCTCTCTCCTTTGGTGCTCACCACTTGATTATCGCGGTATCGAACTAGCTTTTTTTCTTCCTAAAAACATTTAAAAACATTTCTTAGGCCCTGGATAAACGAGGAAACATGTTTCCAGAAACATGTTACCTTAAATGTTTCCTAATTAAGGTAGCAAAACTGTCAGGAAACATCGGGAAACAATGTATCCATGCGTCTTGGAAACATGAAATGATTTTGCTAAACAGCAAAAACATTTTTGCGTCTTGGAAGCAAAATTTGTTGCACGCAGCAATGTTTCGCATGTGGCTAAACTGGGAAACATCGAGGAAACATGCGCACGGTAAACATGTTTCCTCGTTTAGCCAGGGCATTAGGGTTTGGGATATCCCACGAGGCACTTTTATTCCACGAAGAAATAAAAGTGAGAAGTGGGATATTCTTTGGTATGTCACTCAAAACCATTGTGTAACTATTTTATCACACCCATCAAAAATACACCTAGGCCGAATTGCTTCATGGGAAGAAAAGGGTGGAAACATACAAGTGATAAGTGGGATGGTCCATGAAATTTCATCACAACGCAAAGTCTGTGTAACTATTTTATATCCCACACAATAGGACGTTTGCACGATGGCGTCATTGACCTCTACTACCAGACTCCCTTGCACACTTTCTTTTGTTCAGTTAATCAGCACCAATTGTCTTACTATTCTCATAAGGGAATACAAATTTAAATAAGAAAGAAAATTCGCAAAGCATCTTTGTAGTGGGAGTCAAATGACGCCATCATGCAAACGTCCTATTGAGAATACACCAGGGCTGCAATGCTTGATGGGAAGGAACAGAGGAATACCGCTGAATATACAAATGCTTGCCTGCTTTCTGATTGGCTATATTTCCAATAGTGTGGGACTGGCTAACTGCAGTATTTTCTATCTCTGCTGGTAAAGCAACAGATCTTATCATGGATGATAAAGGGGCAGACATTTTATTATCCATAATCTCATGTTGAGGAACATCATAGTCACTACTTACCTTTTTTGGAAGAATTGGTCGATGAACTCGTTGATCATCTGTGACTTCTACGAAGCTATATCTGTCAAGATAAGGGACAGACCATTAGATAATTGAGGTTGGGGTTGGGGGGGGGAGAGGGTTGCATAAATCCCCCAAAACCAAATCAAGCTATGAAAAAATATTGCGCAGCCTCTCATTTCAGTAAAGAAATATCAAGCAAATATCTTGCGTGCAGTGGTTGTTACATAAAATAAATATCATGCAACATAAATTCCTGCAACCTCCCCCCCCTCAATTATCCATCACTAAACGTAAGCAGCAACCATGTAAAAGCAAACGTTCTGCTCCGATTCTGGTGCACTCTGTTTTCTGTTTTTTGCTTCTTGCTCCAATTCGTTCGCAAGTGAAAATTCTGCTTGAAGGACCCAATATTTGAAGAAACGTGCAACGCAACATCCTTTAGCATAACACTTCCATACAAGATTTGCTTTACCTGGATATAAGTTTACTTTTGATTTCCTCTTGTTCACTTTCACAGAGATTTAATCGTTTTGCACTTGCTTGATGCGGCTAGGAATTAATAAAAGAAGCTGAAACCATTATACTTTATGTAGCACCTTTTCTGTCTGTATATGCCAAAAAATTAGCTGCTTTACAATCATGAGGGGTGGACAACAGGAGGGATTACTGCTAGGGTTTCTTTACGTCCTCAGTGGTCCTTTTACGTCCCTCTGATGTTGGTTAGAAATGATGAGAAGTGGAAAAACTAAGACCACCATTTAAAGCCACTTGAAAGAACCATATGTAGAGGTAATAGTCCAGTTTCGAGCTCCAAATTACTGTTGTGTTTCTTGATTACAGACTCATTTACTCAGGCTTAGCCTCGAATCAGTTTCTAAATATTCACAAATACCAACGGTAAAGTAAAGAATGCATAACTTCAACAATACAAGCACTTTGAAACTTGAGGGACCTTGACTGGAACAAGTGAATATTCTTCACAAAGTTGAGGCTAAGCCTGAGTAAATGAGTCAAGAAACACAGCAGTAATTTGGAACTCGAAAAGGGTCTATTACAGAAGCAGCACTTTCTCCTCAGTTTTTTTACTATGTTTGGGTTGTTACTGTATACAATGTTATACTAATTAAATGATGGAATTCAGGGATCCCTATTCTCGTATTCCCTACAGATCAGATCGCATGGCATTCCCTTGAGCATCGTTACTTTGTCTACCAGTTACACATGTAAGGACATATTTATATGGATGAATTACCAAAGCAACCTATCCTAGAGTGGTTGGAAATGGGAAAACATTTCATTCATAGCAATAAATTCATTAAAAAAATACAAAACACTAGAGGAAATGGGACACATGGCCAGAAATGGGAAAATATTGCATTTTAACGAATAAAGTCTATTGACTTACTTTCGGATTTGAATCTGTGAACAAATGATGATCATCATCAGGAGACTCCGAACTATCTCTGCTAATCAACATCAGCCTTGCAGCTTCATCAGCGTCACCATTAGCAACAGTCAAACACCTCCTCACTTCTAAAGACGTTGCTGAGGGGAACAGCTCACACAGAATCTGCACTGTGGAATTGAACCTGGAATTGCTACAAAATATGAGGCTTCAGAGGAAATATCCAAAAGATGTCAGGTGAGGATGGTCATTAGAGGGTGGAAATCAAGGGTGGTGTTCACATATGGTAGGACACTTGCCTCTCAAATCTGGGATCTTGGATTTGATCTCTAGACTCTCTGTCATATGTAAGACTAGTATAGTTCGTTGAATCTAGGGTTTCTGAATTCTCTCAGTTTACCTCCCTCTGCAAGACCTTACATGCTAAATTCTAATTAGCCCTGACTTTGATCAGTGCAGAAGTTGTTTCAGGGTCAATCTGTGAGTCAGCTGTTCCCTAAATTAGATTAGCCTAGAGGGTTGTATCAGGGTTTGATCTGTGAGGCAGCTGTTCCTTAAATTAGATTAGCCTAGAGGGTTGTTTCAGGGTTTGATCTGTGAGGCAGCTGTTCCTTAAATTAGATTAGCCTAGAGGGTTGTTTCAGGATTTGATCTGAGGCAGCTGTTCCTTAAATTAGATTAGCCTAGAGGGTTGTTTCAGGGTTTGATCTGTGAGGCAGCTGTTCCTTAAATTAGATTAGCCTAGAGGGTTGTATCAGGGTTTGATCTGTGCTAGGCAGCTGTTCCTTAAATTAGATTAGCCTAGAGGGCTGTTTCAGGGTTTGACCTGTGAGCCAGCTGTTCCTTAAATTAGCCTAGAGGTTGCTTCAGGGTTCTAAAGTATCTGTGAGTTAGCCATGCCCTGACTTAGATCTGTCTAGAGGTTGTTTCAGGGTTCTTTACCAGAGGTATAGTGGGATATATGTTTCACATCAGAAGAAATTGCATGAACCTTACCCTTTATCTTAAACCCTTTTTGCCCTTCCCAACCCAACTTCCCCTCTGCTACACCCCTTTATAGTCAGCGCTCTACTTACTCTTCTTTCATCTTTTCATCTTGTTCCTGGTTCATATATGGTGTGCTTTGTCTTTCACTGTCATTTCTAGTTATATTTACATTATTGGAACTACTTGCTTCTGCCTTTGTCTTCTTAACTTCTTTATGATGTGATGGTGATGATTCATCATTGACTTTACTTTTAGGTTCAAAATTTTCTATAAAATTCAAAATCAATATATACTAGAATAAATAGAATTGTCCTTGTTTCATGGTCAGCCAGTGGCTTACAAACCTGTAGACCTCAATGAATAGACCATCTTTGGCCTCTGATGTAATGCTTTTCCATTTCAGACCACATGTCATTCCCTAGAGTATCATTTCTTTGTTTAAGGTTTGTGCTCGGTTGCACATGAGAAGACACATGAATATGGATACAGCTCAAACAAAGAATCTTGTTCTCAAGGTAATGACACATGGTCTGAAATGGGAAAACATTACTCCAAGCCGAAGAGGTCTATTGGATTGGATTGAATTTAGAAGTTGATTATTTTGCAGAGGGAGGAAAAGTAAAGAACCTGGAGAAATACCCTTGAAGCACATGAGAGAATCCAGCTAGGAAACTCTACTCACATGTGACACTGAGTCCAGGGAATCCAACCCAGGTTGCATTGATGAGAGCTGAGCACTCTCATCACTACACCACTTCTGCTTACCAGAAAAGGTGCGCCTATAATGCTTTGTGCATTTACGAAGCACATGGGGGAGGGGGAGGGGGGTTTCCAGGGAATGCCCTGCTGTGCACCCCCGTCCCCTAATGCAGAAATGTAGCTTTTTTGAAGTAGAAGAAACATTTATGATACATAATACAGTATCTCTATATTATTATAGTACATTTCTTCATTTGGGACAGCCTCCTAACAAATTCTTGGACCTGAGAAGTCATGTTAGGGGAAGCATTATGCCTAGCAAACGATGTACATTAGAAGTGTTTATGCACTCTGCGTACTCTCATATATCATATGTTCTAAAAATCAGGAAAAAAAAATGCATAATAGTTGTTCTTTAATTTTACGTACATACAGTACTACTGCATGATTGTATGCTTTGCTGTTTCAGTAAAATATGTTTTGTGTGATCACATGCTGGCAGCCACGTTGCATGACATGAACAAAAGAATTATTTAACAGAAATAACCAGCTCACTAGATACACTATGCTGACAAGGCCCAGTACAGGCCGAAACAGCTAGTCCACGGTTTCTAGCTGCCTCATTTTTTACGCGACTTGTAGTTGTGAAAGGCCCATTGGCCCTCTTCTTCAATAGTTTCATACAAGGCTCGTAATTTACCTATTACACATGTACAAATATAGTGATATACCTTGAACATTTTCTCTTGCTATCCTTAAATTGTCGGAAAGCCCAATCATCCATGAGAAAACACATTCACTGAAAAAAAAAACTTATTAGGATTCTGTTCCTACTGAGTATTTTACATTTTACTTCAGGATTCTACTCAGGATCCTGTTACTACTGCATATAGAATCTTATTCAGGATTGTATTGCTGAGTAGGATATCCTAAGCAAGATTCTGTGTCTTATTCATGAGGTACATTATGTCATAGCTGTGATTTGCTTGATGATAACAAAGCAGTCCATTCCTTATAACCTTCAAACTTTCTTGATCAACCAACATGGAGGCTATTACATCGTTAAGGGATTTTGAGTCATGTGGTTGAAGCCCAAGAATTCAGGATCCAGTCTCCGATTTGCATCAGGGCTAAGGTTAATGTATGATAAATCAAAATACCTTGGTATGTTACAAAAGCCAGGTATGTAGGCATCCATCATGAGTATAAATTCTTCTACATTAAAACTATCATCTTGGTCCAACATCTCCAGAACGCTTGTGAGGTACTGAAGAACTATTTCATCCAGGACACTTAAAAAATTCCACTTCAATTAGCATATATATGTATGTTTAAAAGTAAATGAAGTACGCAAATAGATTAAATGTGGTTACACTTTTGTACATTGTGCTATAAAGTTGCATAGGCTTTGGCCAGTCAATGTACGTTGTCAACATAAATAAACCAGGCATATATGTATATTTAGCATATACCAACTTGTGTACTTCCTAAGAACACGCGCGCTCATTGGTTAATTGGAGGCGAATATTGTACGATATTCACCACTGAATCTCGGAATATTGAGTCGGCAACAAAATGGCATCTGCCGGCAATTGTTTTGCTACAATTTCCGGTGAGGAAATTGAAAAAATTGAAAGTAAATGTTATTCCTATCAATACTAAAAAGGCAACGAAGTATGGCCTAAAAGTTTTGCTGAAGGTTTTGCAAAACGTTTTGCGTGAATTTGTCACGCAAACTAAAAGTTTCTGTTTGTTTGTTTTTATTGAATTATTGTATATAAAAATAAGTTACTCTGTACTCAAGTTGGTATATGCTAAAACAATTATTCGCCTCAGGCTCAGCAAACATGGAGAATATTTACCTCGCCGCTCGAAGACTCGCGTCTGGGTAAATATTCCCCGATATTCACTTCGGCGAATAATTGCTAAATATAAATACCTTTCCCCCGCCCCCACCCCCAGCGTTATTAACAGTTTTTAATCTAATATTTCGTAAATGCATAGATATAGTAGTAGTATAGTCCTAACTAAGCATAAAGTTTAGTAAGTATAAAGAAACATTAATATATAAAATCTTAAAAACTGTATCAAGACCAACTTACTCTAGAGTTTGTTGTGGTAACTTTGATGAAAGAAAAATTTCAAACTCCTTTTTCACCATTTCATCCATCTGTAACGACCCAGTTTAACTTGTAAGGCTTGGAGAAACCGAAAAATACATTACAGGTTAGGCTTACCTATCTTAAATTTGGTTTTAAATGTTTTTTCACTACGCAGAGCAAACTTTTTGAGCCAAAGTTTTCGATCAATTTTTGATAGAAAAAAAACAATGAATACCGAGTTCAGCAGTTCTAAGAAATATAAGCATATAAATAAACATACCTGCACCGTTTGGTGTTGTATAAGTGAATATTTCACTTAAATTTAAGAAGAGAATTCTCTTTAACTTTGACAACTAGTTCCCTTATTGACTAGCTTCGCGCCCAAAATACAAAAGCCACAGGAAACCCAAATAAAAAGGTGAAAAAACACAGGGAGTCCATTTCCATAAACCTATTTACCTTTGGCTTCGTCGTAGAGTGCTCGCACTAAACCCGTGAAACAAATACTAATTTTTAGTACTAAATAGTGATAATCAAACAATAGGAAACAAAGGATTCTGTATGAATTACTACTAATTAGTACTAAATATGTTTCACAGGTTTAGTGCGTGCACTCCATGTTTTCCCATTTTGTTTTATTCCCTAGAGTATGATTTCTTTGTTTATCAGTTGCACACACGTGGTCTAAAATCAGTGAAAATATTATATGCATACCCAAGGGTCTGCCTAAGGTAAAAAAACAACTATTTCTAAAGAACAAAAGAAAAATGTACAAACATCCAATCAAAATTAATTTTTAATTCATTAAAAAAAATAAACATTACAAAAAGCAAAAAAAAAAATTACATAATTATAAATCATATTTGATGTACCTAAGATCATAGAAAAAAAATAAAAAAGCTGATATTTTACAAAGTTTAAATAAATCAAAAAATACTTTGTTAAAAAATGTATAAAAAGCATGACTTTTTGTTGTATTATCAGAAATATGAGGCAGGCTCTAATCATTATTAGCCTCTTAATAAATGAATGACTAAATAGCTTGGCATTATATGGCAAATGCCAGATCCACTGTCTGACCAGGTTCTATACGGACAACATGTGTGTGTTGACGTTCTGCACCCCATCGACCAGCGGTTACAGCATAACTACCAGGAACAACTTCAACATGTACATCCTCTGATTTCTGAAGCTATGAAATAATAAAAAGCTCAAGATTATAAAGCTAAATAAATCATATCCAAACGACCACTTTTAGCTATGATGTATTGATTTTTCCATTTCAGACCATGTGTCATTCCCTTGAGAAAATGATTCTTTAAGTTGTATCCTTATTCATGTGTCTTTTCATGTGCAAAAAATAAATATAGACATGATACTCTAATGAATGACATGTGATCTGTTATGGAAAAACATTTATTTAAAATTAAAAGGTTGTATTTTTTATCTTTTATCTTAATCATTTTTTTTCCATATTTTTTTCATATTTTTTTCCTCTTTTACTCCGACGAAGGACTAGCATCCAAACGTCAGTTTTTTCATCTTTTCATGGTGTAAAACCCTTTTATCATTACATATTTTTTTCATACAAATGGCTTACGTGCTGTCACTGCTTCACCCATCCCATCCATCTCCTATTGACAATTTAAATAGTTGTCTTTGCAGCAGGTAAAGATTAGTATTTTTACATTTTGCATTTTCACCCTCAGTTTGCTACTTACTGGATTTCTTTTATAATGTATAGGATAATGTGGTTGGTGGAATCGTCTTATGTGGTTTTTGTCTTCATTACTGCATTTTCCTTTAGGTTGGTTTCTATAGAACCTCTAAAACAAGAAAGAAAAATAAAACAATTAAGGCCCAGTTACAAGTCGAAACTCGTAGTTGAAATTTGTGTTCAATAGCACTGGGATGTTACATGGCACAATTACATTCTGAAACTTGTTCATGACAAGTTTGGGTTGCCTTTGAGACTTATTTTGCAATGCTGTTGCACACAAGTTTCAGCTAGAATTTTCAACTTGTAACAGGGCCTATAAGAATTGAATTGTGAGGCCCTTCAGTCTTGATCATTTGATGATAACAATCAAGTTCCTAACATTTCTAGATACATACCTTACACTGTTGGCTTGATACATTCATATACTGGAGAATAGTGTCAAAAGCATCATTGATACTAGTGTAGATTGTAGGCTCCTGCAGAAATAAAAAATTTCTTTTGCATCTTCTAATTATATTGATACCTTGAAACAACCTATATCTCCATCGTTATATTTATGGCGTATGCATGCATTTATTTACTTCCAGAATTAGTTCTATATTTTATTTTTCTCTGGCCCTTGTTATAATACTTTTTCTCTGTATTTAATATTCTAATGTGTTTGCTTGTATCTTGTCTCAGGCCAAGCTTGTTTGGACTTTGTGCCTGTCCTCATCCTGTGTTAAGCCGTTAAATAAATAAAAAATCCTCTGGACTGATAAATGTCAGAGCATAAAATTTAGCATGTAAAATTTTGTGAAAGGAGGGAAACTAGAGAACCTGGAGAAAAAAATATAGAATTAAGGGAGAGACCTAACAAACTTTACTCACTTTGATGTGGAGCCTGGGAATTGACAAACAAATATAACATAAGTATTTATTGGAGCATCAGACTTCCAAATTCAAATTAAATTTATAGTCAAATTCCTTATTAATGAGTATGGCTGGGAGGTAAGCACAATACTTCATTTCTATTGCGGGCTTTTGAGAGTGTGGGTAGAGAAGCCTCATCTTCCATCACTGATCAGCTGTTTCTTGTATGTATAATTGGGTAAATATATTAACTTTTACCTCTGAGACTTGAAGCGATTGCATGGGCTGATCAGGCCACTCAACCTTTCTTAAAGATGCTCGATGTAGTGTAGAAACACCTTGTCTGGCTGAGCGACACATAGTGCAATAGGCCCAATCTTCCTGAAATTACAAACACAACAGAAATCGGGCTTTCTTGATCAGCTTGATAAGAATAAATAATCAAAGTTCTCAAAACTTTGATCTCATGAGCCCATGAATAGCTTTTCAAATAACGCCTTAGTGTTAGTATTGAAGTGTTAGAACGTTTAAGAAGTTTTAAATGCATTAAAAATACTCAAATAATGAAAGCAAAAGCCATTTGTTTGCAATTCAAGAAAATTAAGCCACGCTTGATGTGGTCTGATGTTAAGGAATGTAGAAAATAACAGTCAAAGAAAGCAATACAAACCTCCAAAGCCATCCTTTTTAAGCAGGAACCCTTTTAATGCAGCAAATATTTCGATAGTAGAGAGAAAATAGGGAATATTTTGAGCTGAAGGAAAAGAACAAACAACGCTAAAGAAAGCAACGTAATCCCGCCAAAACTACGCGCCAAATATTTCTAATGCGTGGGGAGGGCTTATATTGGGAAATTAGTTCCTTAAAAAGCTACAAAAAAAATCTAAATATTCCAAATATTTTAAATGATTATTGAAGCTTTTAATATTTTTATATATTGATTAAGAAACAAGCTAATTTTTTTATCGCTTTGGGATTGAAAAATATAAGTATATTTTGGCTTTACTCTCTCTCCCCTGGTTAAATCATTTGTCTGTTTTTGTCATCATTGCTATGGGTAACAAATAAACCATAGGTATCCCAAACGATGTTACACGACAAATATTTCAGATTAATGTTTTGAAATTATTCAGGACAGAAAGAGTAAAACATTATACGAATTTAGGAATTGAAGTACCTGTTTTTTAAGTAAAATGCATACAAAAAGCTTTTTTTTGGAGATAAAGCTTTATGAGTTTTTTTAGATTTATATTGAGCCCACGCTCCTTCGTTATAGCGGATAGTTTGATCTTGTAACCAAGTAACCAAAGCTTGTATTGATAAATCTGATCGAACATCTTTACCGAGTCTACCGAAGCAGCACTAAAGAATTCTAGTCCTTTTAAAACTCAAATACAGAGAAATACTGCTGAAAAAATGGTGAGTTCGTCTACGATTTCGCCTGCCAAAGGTCGGCCTACGATTTTCGGGAATGTCTGTGAGAAAAACATCGCTTTTCTGATTGATACATCAGGCTCTATGTATCATAGCTTAGATGTTGTTAAAGAACATTTACTAGAGACTCTGATATCGCGATCAACCTCAGGGAGAGATACCATGTTTAATGTTATAAGTTTTGATGAAAATGTTAGCAAATGGGCTGATCGTTTAGTTCGGTGTACGCCAAGGACAGTGAGCTCTGCGAGTCAATGGATCCATGGGTTAAAATGTGGTACAAGCACCAATACGATGGAAGCATTGCTACAAGCTTACGAAGATGATGGCCTTGATGCCATTTATCTAGTTACTGACGGCTTACCTGATCAAAGAACTTCTGTAATACTAGAAAATATCCATAGAGTACACAAAGGAAGACCTGTACATGCGACGTACATAACGGGAATGCATTCTGATCCTGCAGCAATGGAGTTCCTTGAAAGCCTTGCACGAGAAACGAAAGGATCTTTACATATTATAAGCTTGACACTCACTGGAGCTATAAAGAAAGTCACTCCAGTTTACAATGAAAAAACTCAGTATAGTAGAAATTATGAGGGGAGTTTTTTAGACCACATACACGAAAGGCCTTCCTCTGCTTCCCCTAGTACAGGATTGGTCTCTTCTAGTTATGATCCTCTAAACAGTGTAAGGATTTTACACGCACCACATGGTCCAGTCCCTATCCCATATGTACAGAACACTCACTATCGGTTTGATAAACCTAGGGGGTATTCCAAGATATTAGATTATGCCGACTCTGTTTTAGCTTCGAGAGGACTTTCACAGTTTGTTTCAAGGGCGGTTAGCTCAGTACCAGTAGCTGCATCTATCATAAAGGGGACTACATTTTTAGCAAGGAGAGAAGCTGATGGTTTGTTCTACTTGGCCACTGTCAAGGAACAGGTATGCTGTATGCAGTGCTAGGGGTCGTCCTTCACTAACTTGCAAGATGTGATCCTATTGGAGGGCACACATGTAGAACAATAGAAAACAATGACCTTTCCCCAACCCCGCCCCTAAACCTAACCAATCACAGGGGACGTTGCAAATTCGTGAAGCCTAACCCAGTGCTAGTGATGTCACACACATATTAGTGGTATAGTGTGAGGGGAGACTGCACCTCACCCCCCCCCCCCCCTAGTTTTTACTGTGATCTGTTGTTATTAAGGGTAAACTCTAAAGATGCTACACACGCATGTATATTGGTTGGGAAATGGTCCATTGTCCAAATCCCTCCCCCCCACCCATTTCTGATACCTTGCTTAACTCCTAAGAAATCTTTCTCCCAGTAGACCTTTGCGAAAGTCTCTAGGAGCAATGCCCAATCCCCCTCAGTTTATTCTAAGGTTTATCTCATTCTCTGGCCAGAAACTGAAATAGATACAAAATCTAAACTCTTAAACCATTAAAACCTCATTTCCTGTATATCTACCAATGCACTCAAGGGCGGATCCATCCAAAATTTTGGGGGGGGGGGGGGGGGGGCTAATTGAGTTTCTTCTGTCAACACAATGGAAAACAATAAAAAAAGTATCTAATACTTCAGTTTTGTTTTTTTGTTTTTTTCTGCTGAAGGGGGGCTTCAGCCCCATTCTGCCCCCCTGGATCCGCCCTTGGCACTCCCTTGAAATACTCACTCACTTCATTCAATTAACCACATTTTCTCATTGATCATTGAATATCATCAGGCTACCAATGAGAATTTTATCCTGGATTTCCACAAGTGTCCAGCTCTTAAGCAACCATTTGTCCAAGAGACACCATTATTTGACTGCATTGCCATAAAAGATGCAATAAGACAGCCTGTATGTATTGGAGATAAAGTACTAGCTCCATGGCAACCAGATGGTCGCTATGGACCTGGGACTGTTCTCGATGGTGTTGACAGAAGAGAGGACCAGCCCTCACCACCAGGTAAATTGAAGGCATTTACAAAGGCTCTCAACGTAACTCCCTCATTATTCCAGTTTGGAATGCATTCCAATCTGCACATAATGACCATTAAGCAACTAGATGGTCATTATGGACCTGAAACTGTTGTAGATGATGTATGAAGTATGATGTTCATTCAATTCCCAGATATTTAGAAAGAGAGTCAACAAAGGCATGCTAACCTATGATCCCCATAATTTTTATTTCTGACTCCCCGTTAGTTACCATTGCTAGGTCCCACAAGCTGAACAATCTATTCAAATATATCTCAGAATTTAAAGCTCTGGGCCCGGTTGTACGAAGTCTGGATAGCGCTATCCGACGGATAAATCTTATCCAGTGGATAAATTCATTGGATAACAGCATCGACTTATCCACTGGATAAGGATTTATCCGCCGGATAGCGCTATCCAGACTTCGTACAACCGGGCCCTGGTCTCGGAAAATTAATTAAAGGTTCACAGTCTCGTGAAAAGAAAGAAAGAAAAAAAAAACACCTCGTAATGCTTGTAGTACTCTTAAAACAGATACTGCTTTTGTTTTCAAATAGGACGTTTGCATGATGGCGTCACTGACCTCTACTACCAGACTCCCTTGCACACTTTCTTTTATTCAGTTAATTAGCACCAATTGTCTTACTATTCTCATAGGGAAATACAAGTTTGAATAAGAAAGAAAATTCGCGAAGCATTATGGAAGTGGGAGTCAAATGACGCCATCATGCAAACGTCCTATTTGACTATGGGACAAGGTTTTATTTCCACTGGGAAAACTGCTACGATGGTGATTGGTTCGCTGGTGTCTGAGTCGAAACCAAAAATATGCAATGCACTTTGATCTTTTGCACATTGGTCAAAAATATGTCTTTTAAAAATATGTCTTTTAAAAAAAACCTGTATAAGATTTTAATCAAGTGTTGTTTTCCAGGCTTTGAGCAAATTGATGGTGGTAACCTTTTAGTGGCGTTTTTCAACGGCGAGACGAAGGAGGTGGCCCCTGGTGTTTCTGTACGCATACCACTAAAGGTATTCAACAGATTAGTCACAGAACTCCAGCTACCAGAAAGTCAAAGGAGGCAAATACGACTAGCTTCAAAAACCACGACACCAGATTACAATGGTATTTCACCTCCTCCTGAAACTACTTGGGAACGACGATTTTCACCGCCAAAAGCAAGTAAAAAACCCGTCCTAGAAGACAGTGATGCGTTACTCAAAGCAAAGATTGAATATCAGCTCCAGAGGAATAGCCATTTATTAGGTGACATGCGCATGAAGAGAAAAACTGAGCGAGCCAATGAGAGTGGAGTTTTAGATCGGATGGGTATGTCAGGAAAAAGTGTTCAATTTGAAGACAGTGGAGAAGTTGAGATCGAGGACAGGTATTATCGATCGTATGCAGACCGCGAAACAATTCCCTTTAAAGAAAAAGTAGAGAAAACTGATGTTGGCATTGGTACAGAAGAAAGAGGTTTGTTTTTAAAATGCTTTAATCTTACGAACGCCCTATTTTTTTTTTTTTGTTAAAAAATTAGTTGTTATGGGCAAATACTGCCCGATTGCCCCGTCGTATCTCAATCCTAGCAATATGAACAGTGGTAACGGCTTCAAAATCTGCGAAAACGTATCCCTTAAGCCTGGTTCATTTACAAGTGAAACAAGCCGACGCAAGCAATCTCACATCTAAGATAGTGCATGTTCTCACAATGAAAAGAAGAGACGAGAGCGCAAGAGAACGAAAGATTTTGTTTTTCTTGCATTGGCGGCTTGCGCTTATGCTTATGCTTGCGTCGCTTAGAGAACTAGGTTTAAACTGATAAATCGCTTTCTCTGCCCACATTTCATCTGAGCTTTACGTCATTGATTTCAAAACATCATATGCCAACAGATTTTAACAAGTACGTTGGTCGTACCGTACAAGTAGGTGTACCAGTGGCTAAAGCTGGTGGAAAGCCAGAGGAAAAGAAGCGCTGGCGAACATGGAGCTCGGGAGTCGCCCCAAGGCCTCCCAGGTTTCGCGACACGATGTTATCCAAACCGGCTGAAGCAAAGGATGACAAGGTACCAAGACCGAGCCATCAGGAATACCAAACAGTCGATGGTGTAGCGTTTCCAAGTGGTACAGGTAGGATGTAGAGTGGATTACGAATGAGTGAGAGGCTTCCGACAAATTTGTAGCCTGTATTGTTGGAATCAAATAAACTGGACAAGTATGGAAGGCTTTTTTAGTTAATTTATGGATGTGTAGTAAAGAGACCGGTTTCTTTGTTTAGGATGTTTAGGTTTTTTAGGAAATATCCAAAGTTATCGAGCGCATTTAAAAAAATGACCTTTTACTTAGAGAAGATCACAGTAAAAGCCTCCAAACTATTGCTTTAAAAAATCAGCTTAACAGAAGACATTACTGTAAAATGGTTTCCCCAATAGCTGCGCGCTGTCTAATGAGATAATGATTATTATCTTTTCCTGTGGCATTTTCTATTATTTTTGATCATTATACGTTGAAGTAGGAGAATTTCTTCCCCAAATTCAATCAGAAATAGTTCCCCTTCCTAACAAAAAGATAAGCGCGATGCAATTCAGTAACAAAACGAAGAAAACATTTATTTGTGATATTTCTCTGCCAGATAAAAAGTTTTCATCAGTATCATGGCATCCTTACCGTGGACATTCTCTAGAAGAACAGAAACCAAGCAGAGAACAAACTGAACCACGTCTAAAGCATCACGAGTACAAGTCTTCAACTGGTGTTCCTTTTCCACCCGCGGCAGGTAAGCTGCAGAACCAGAATATAATTATTCTCGTACTTTTTTTGTTTATTTACTACAATTTTCATAAACATGAGAACTCTGCGTCTCTGAGTTGCACGCTGAAATTTGTTTTTTCGTTGCCGCCAGTCAAAAATATGGAAGGTACCGACTGATTAGGTTTGATTGACGGTAGAGAATTTCAGCGTGCAGCTCAGTCGCAGACACAGATTTTACTGAAGAAATAGAAAATGCGCGCGCGTGCTGTGTGCTGTCATAAAGTACGCATGTTGGCAGAACACGAGAGAAGTGTTAGGAGAAGCACGACGCGTAGCGGAGTGCTTCTGGACACTTCTCGAGTGTTCTGCCAATCCCCAAGTGCTTTATGACTGCACACAGCACAGCAAGCAAGTTTTTTATTTCTTTTATAAAATACAAATTACAATAATAGATAGGAATGAAGCAACAGGAAGTGCGCGCGCATGCAATGTGCTCTCATTTACTAATAAATAGTGATAACTATTGCACACCTTTAGTATTTGTACTCTACCAACTACCACATCGTTAGACGTTAATGCTTATGAACGTTTACTCTGATACCATGGGTGAATTCTATTTTTGCTTTTATCTTGTTTAAAAAAAATCTTTTTTTTTTACGGCCAAGACTGAATTCTCCGTCAAGGGCCATTACATTGGCTGATCGATATTATTTTTCTTTGCAGATCGTAAGTTTGTAGCAGGAGCTAATCCAAATTGGAGTCCAGACAATGTTGGTAATATTACTGTTAAGAGATCAACGTGCTGGGAAGATGGTCTTGGTGAAGCCGACAGGGGCGCAGTATTGAAAGGAAAACAAAAGATTGAGAGAAAAAGGCATGTTGCTGAGCAGTACAATGAAAGAATAAGGAAAGATGTCATCGAGAAAGAAACGAAAGAATCAGAAAGACTTGAAAACCAGAGGTACCTAGGGGTTGGTTGAGTTTGGAGATACATAACATAAAATAAACGAGCGAAAGAATTATGTATCCACGAAAAGAAATTTACTTGTTTTGCAAGGATAATAGTTAAGCGACTTAGAGATCTGTGGCCCTGGATGCGTGACGAATTTTAAAATGTCAATACAGTTCCAGTTTTCTTTTTACTCACTTGTTGTAAGACACCAATGCAGTCCCAACTAGTAACCACTAGTCTTTGTCATTATTGGAATTTGAAAGTTAATATTTTTTTGCGGAGGGAGGGAAAGCTAAAAAAGCGATGACATTGGAAATAATTTTTTTCATTTCCGTTCCTATATTTTAGAAACAAAACCCTTGAACGTAATAACCGAATAGCTGAAGACGTAGGGAGAAAAGACATGAAAAGATCAGCAAAATTCGAGTTTCAAAAACAAAGCAGCCAAAAAGCGCGCGAAAATGAAGCTAATAAGGAATCGCAGGCCGAAACGCGGGAAGGCGAACGCAGGGCCGCGATGAAAAATCGAACACATCAGCATCAGAAGATGGAGCAAAGCTTCGAAAAAGCCGCTCAAGAATACAACCAACAAAGAGAGGTTAGTTTGGTTAGATTTAAAGAAATAATCTTTATTGAGGATACCAGGATAAAATAGGATAGGATAAGTGGTTTACAAGAGGGTCCTCCTAGAAAAACTGTATATTAGCCTAAAAATGATGATGATAGAAAGATTATAAATTGTAATAGAAAAACTATAAAAATAATAATTAGATAATTGTGATATATTGATGGGTTGCAAGCATTTCCAAGAGAGTTAAAAGACAAAAACATGGCGGCCATTGTGAGACCGTTAACAATGGATGCTAATGAGAAATCTTTTGATAAATGGTACCAACATGGCCGCGATAACGTAATGTGCAAACGAAGAATAAGAGTAATTAAAATTTCAAATTGACGCTTAAAGAAAGTTAGTAAATTATTTGACGTGGTGTTTGTGGTCCAAAATATTTCGTCAAATTCGTACCGTGCCGCGTGTCTTAGGTTCACGATGTCTAACACGCCCCAGATTGACCAGATTAATAACCTCCCGCGCGCTGTTCATGGGCTGCGCCAACGTTCTTAGGGTCACGTCATCGAGCAAAGTCGAGAAACATTGCATGACGTCCCAAAAAACGTCTTCGTAGGAGGCTACATATTGAAGGCTTGCTAAATTTTCTTTTTCATTTCAGGATGGTCTGAAGGAACGCGAGCAAAAACGATATGAAGCCCATCACAACAGATTGGTCAGTGAAAGACAGTCAGCCGATCTTCGAGAACAACGGTTGAAAGTCCAGGCAAAAGCGCGCGATAGTAAATTTGAAAAAATCAAATCAGATTCTGAAAGATATAAACAAATGAGACTCACTATTAAGAAACAGAATCACGACAAGTACGTGGCGAGTGTTCTTTAGCAGATCGTGCGGCGTACTGCGCAAGACAGAAAAGCGTTGCTAGCCTAACAGGAAAATACAAACGCTTGAAAGATGGCACAAATTGCAGCCTTAAAAAGTGCATAATAATTGTTTACAAAGAAAAATTGAAAATTAAAAAAAATCAAAATCGTGCTGCAACACGCATAGACACAAAGATAAGAGAATAGGATTGTTTGTGCTAAAATACTGCCTCAGAACGCTGGAAAGCGCATCTGGAGAGTTTAAGATTGTAAAATTTTCCGGGGGAGCATGCCACCGGGTCCCCCTACCATGCAATCGCCTTCGGCGGTTGCTAGCACCCCTACTGTTTCGGCCCTAGTCTCCCTCGCATCCGTTTTTATTGTCGGTCGTCACGGAGCGTTGCGTGACGACCGACACTAAAAACGGATGCGAGGGAGACTATTTCGGCCCCTGTAGACAGCAAATTAGCCATCACAAAGATAGAATACACCTTTTGCTGTTCATTAACCGCAAAGGAATATTCATTCAAGCGAAAAAGCATTATCATTAGCGCGAAGAGGCACACAATAACGCGAACGGAGTTTCAAGAGCGCGATGGAACATTCATTAAGGAATTTAGCATAACATTGGACAATCATGAATATGTTTGTGCAGGTTCATTAGCGTTTTCGAAGTTTCATTAGCGCCTTTGTGCAATCAATAGACAAAACCACACATTCAATAACGGTTTTTGGACATTCATTAGCGCAATACATTATTACTTTACTTTTTACACGGGAATTGTAGGATTTTAGCTAGAAGGCAAGGCATTCCACTCGGAGAGCTAAGAAAAAGATTGCTTCTTAGAGCGACTACAAGAAACATAAATGTTATCACGCAACAAAAATGCATGCAGTGGTACAACCACATGCAAACCTATCTTCCCAGATGTATGAATAGAGAAGCAATTCAAGGATAAATACACTTCTTTCTTCAATACCTAACGCCATGTTTTCTTTGTAAAGAACGATTATATTCATGGGTTGTAAAAAATGTAAAGAAAGCTAAAATCCTACAATTCCCGTGTAAAAAGTAAAGTAATAATGTATTGCGCTAATGAATGTCCAAAAACCGTTATTGAATGTGTGGTTTTGTCTATTGATTGCACAAAGGCGCTAATGAAACTTCGAAAACGCTAATGAACCTGCACAAACATATTCATGATTGTCCAATGTTATGCTAAATTCCTTAATGAATGTTCCATCGCGCTCTTGAAACTCCGTTCGCGTTATTGTGTGCCTCTTCGCGCTAATGATAATGCTTTTTCGCTTGAATGAATATTCCTTTGCGGTTAATGAACAGCAAAAGGTGTAATTTAGAATGTGCGTGTTCGAAACGTCACGGTCGTCAGTACCAACAAAGGCTTAACTCAAGGTTATGACTTAAAGCTGTTTACATAGATTATTTAATAAATGTGACAAATTACTTTAGCAGCAGTGAACACGTGACTCATATGACATCATACTTTAATTTTGATTTACAGGTTATTTTGGAACAAAAGGATTGATTATATTAATCCTATCTATGAATAAAGTTGTAAAAATACACTTTTATGTTCCACTTTATTACAAATGTGCAAGTTTATTACAAATGTGCAAGTTTATTACAAATGTGCAAGTTTATTACAAATGTGCAAGTTTATTACAAATGTGCAAGTTTATTACAAATGTGCAAGTTTATTACAAATGTGCAAGTTTATTACAAATGTGCAAGTTTATTACAAATGTGCAAGTTTATTACAAATGTGCAAGTTTATTACAAATGTGCAAGTTTATTACAAATGTGCAAGTTTATTACAAATGTGCAAGTTTATTACAAATGCGCAAGTTTATTACAAATGTGCAAGTTTATTACAAATGGGTCCAAAATTCACAGTTTATTACAAATGTGCAAGTTTATTACAAATGTGCAAGTTTATTACAAATGTGCAAGTTTATTACAAATGTGCAAGTTTATTACAAATGTGCAAGTTTATTACAAATGTGCAAGTTTATTACAAATGTGCAAGTTTATTACAAATGTGCAAGTTTATTACAAATGTGCAAGTTTATTACAAATGTGCAAGTTTATTACAAATGTGCAAGTTTATTACAAATGTGCAAGTTTATTACAAATGTGCAAGTTTATTACAAATGTGCAAGTTTATTACAAATGTGCAAGTTTATTACAAATGTGCAAGTTTATTACAAATGTGCAAGTTTATTACAAATGTGCAAGTTTATTACAAATGTGCAAGTTTATTACAAATGTGCAAGTTTATTACAAATGTGCAAGTTTATTACAAATGTGCAAGTTTATTACAAATGTGCAAGTTTATTACAAATGCGCAAGTTTATTACAAATGTGCAAGTTTATTACAAATGGGTCCAAAATTCACAGTTTATTACAAATGTGCAAGTTTTTTTACAAATGTGCCTTCTAGAACGTACCCGTATAGCGAATATAGGGGAGTACCCCCCATCCCCCCCCGGGAACTACGCGTTATGATTGGATGAATTACTGGACGACAATGGGAACACATTAACCTGAGTAGCCGGCCCTCTTTTTGCCCTCTTTCTCTTCTCTCCTCAGGCCCCAGGCTACGCAGGCTAGGAACACATTCAAAATAATACCATTTTACCGTGTAGGTAGTACTTTATGCATGCCACTCATACGAAAACCGCTTTAAGACCTTCCCTTTCCCAGTAAACTGCGATATCTTAGAAAAGGCGAAGTAAACACAAAGCTTATTTGAAAAGACTGATGGAAAGGACTGCAACCGTGTTTTGGGTTTCCTGTGTTGCACGTGCAAATGTATTCTAGGGGGTATTATTGTGTAACCTGGTTGAGTTAGAAGTCGTAAGACATCACCTGATTATCTACCAAGACAAAACCTAGATCAAGGTAAAAAATACTTGTCAAAAACCCCTCGATTTTGCTTGACTTTTAGCTTTCCTATTAAACTACATTTTGAGTATTGTATTTTCTAAAATTCGAGCTCACTATTTTTTACTGCCGCTTTGCAGCGTACAACAACAGAATAAGGCCGAGGTCATTTTGTACATTTGACATCTAATTATAATGTTCTCAACAAAAAATTACCCAAATATTTTAGATTTGTTTCGTAAATGATATTTGCAATTTTAGATATTTGTACGTTTAGCCTTATTTATCGAGGTTGCTAGAGCTCATGGCCTTTTAGTCAACTTATTGTGTATTTTATGATGCAAGCCAGGAAAATGTCCACCTCGGAAGACTCTGATCTCAGTGAAGATGGCATAGGAATACATATGAAGATCGATCGCAACTCCAATCCTGGAAAAGAATTTAACGTAAGTTCATAAGTGCAATTGAATCTAGATACGATGTTACTGTCAAACTCTGTCTGAAGACAGATAGAAAATGAATAGATATTCTATTGTTTTGTCATTGCACTACACTTGCACTCCCACACGCCAGAATTACCAGAATGGTATATCAAATGTATGATTGGGTTTAGCTTACGATTGAATGAAAGCATTATGACAATCAACACTTTGAAATACGACTATGTATTTTAGGTAAAAACAAGATTTGTACAACAAGATATGCCCATACAACAGGCATGTACAATTGCCTATCCTTCATTACATCTTTGCACCACTACCATCAGAACCATTTTCAAATTCTCTTTCTTAAATGCATATGTTTTACCTGCCTTGGGAGTCACTAAAAGAATTAGGCAAATGCAATAGTGGAATCTGTTTGTAGTGGTGCAATGATGTTCAAAGGGGGAACAGAAATTTTTTTTAATTTTAAAAAAGCTAAAAAATGCAAAATTTGGTAACGGTCATGTGACTGTTATCTTCCAAGATCCCATTGGTTTGATTGACAAATACCAGAACACCAGACTATTCAATTGTCTGGAAAAAGTTGGACGTGATGTTTAAGATCAACGACTTAGGTTACCTATTGTTTTATTTTTGTGTGACCAGACATTTTTCCAAACATCTGGTGTTTCACTTTTAATTACTGCAGTTTTTGGGCAAACAATAGACCATTTGCAGGAAATAATCACATGATTGTTACTGGATGGCAAAAAAATTAGGACTTCCTTTATTTAAAAAAAGTGCTGGATTACTAATACCATATCCAAAACCTTTTTCGAAATACTATTTTTACCTTATAAGATACTTTCAACTTCAAGATTCAAAGCATGTTAAAGTTTATTTGCCATGCAGCAGAGCCTTCCCTCATGGACCTTTACCTGAACTGATTCATTGTCAAAGTGATTTATCAGCATGTTACTCTTTGTTGCATAATGCTGTTTTGTATATTATCCATTCTAGCTAAATAATAAAATTCCAAGATGCAATATAAATTATATATATGTTTTTACAATTTGCCTCTCCTAATTAGATTGACCTCAGAATTTAGACATATTTGATGTGAAGAAGAAATACAATGAAATAATGAAAGTTTAAAGTTGTTTTTCATTTAGTCATGCATTCCTGGAAATATCTAAGTTGTCTAACATAAAGTGATAGTATTAATTATAATGACACTAATATGCTATTCTCATTCTGCTTTGTATATCTGTTCCAGCTATTATAAACAATAACATATATGCCATATGAGAATAAAAAGAAGTGTCATGTTGAAACTTAAATTTTACTAAAAGCACATAACATGATTTGATGAACTTTGGTTATTGCATGGTTATTATGTTTCCATGATTCTTGCCTTGATGTTCAGCTGGTAGCCTATCATTGTAGGTTTGAATGCCATTTAATACTCAGAATATTATTTTTTGTCTCAGTGGTGTTGGTTTGGTTTGGGGCTCATTTTCTCACTTGTATTGGTCTACTACATATTTTGTTATACAGGAACTATGCTTACATGAGATTTACTGGCTATGCAACTTGATTGCTTTTCATTTCTTTGATAAAATTAAAGCCAAGCAGCCTAATTTCCAAATATATGATATACCTCTTTAGCTTGGGCATAATATTTTTGCCCATTTCAAACCATGCATGTGTACGTCATTCTTCACTAGTATTACTTTACTAATGGTTGTATATTATATAAAAGACATGTGGATATTCATGTATACAACTGAAACAAAAATATTATTTTCAAGAGAATGAAACTTGTTTCGAAATGGGAAAACATTATACTCAAGGAGAGGTCTATCTTTTGACAAGCATGTTGATTTTTGAATTTTAGGTCGTCACTCCAGCTGAGTTTGTCAGACGATTTGGAGGGACAAGAGTGATTGAAAAGGTTTGTTTACTGTAGCTATTCTGACTAATGACAACATCAACCTCTAGTTCCCACTCTGAGATCCCGGGGGGGGGGGGGGTACACCACTATATTGGCTATACGGGTATGTGTCGCCCTATAGGGTATGGTTTTTCGGCTTTTGGGTCTGGGGTAGGGTATCATTTTTTTGGCATTTTGTCTGGGATAGGGTTACGATTTGGTCGTTTTTGTCTGGCGAATAGACTACGCTTTCTGACGGCACAAAAACAATAAAAACGTTAGCAAATATTGATTGCAATCTATTGACTAACCGGGCTTAGTCTGGGATAGGGTGTACAATTCTTAGTTTTAGTCTGGGGTAGGGTACGTAAAATCAAAATTTTAGGTCTGGGATAGGGTCAGGGTTTAGAGGTCCTGGCGGCACACCCCTACCCAAGTTGGGGAGGTAGTACCCCCCCGGGTCTGAGATCCTTCTATTTAATAGTCTCAATTATTACAGTACAGTGTCAGATAAATTGGCATTCATTTATAAAATTTATGAATTTATAACATGCATGCCTAAAATTCATAATTCACTTTTTTAATATTTCAGGTTTTGATAGCAAACAATGGTATTGCAGCAGTAAAATGTATGCGTTCTATTCGCCGTTGGGCTTATGAAATGATTGGGGATGAGAAAGCTATAAAATTTGTCACCATGGTAACACCTGAGGACTTGAGGGTAAGTGCAAAAATACTAAGTGATTTTTGAAACACAGGGCAGTTGCGTCGACCTTTTCTGAGTTTGATAAACTGGATTGATTATAGTCTAGCTTTGGTTCAAACAAAACCATACATAAGGAAAGAGGTTTGCACTAAACTATGTGACATTGCACTATGTTTGCTATCTTGGAAGAGATATGTGGCTTGCAGAAATATGTTCTGTAACTGTGAACCTGTATTCCATTTGCCTGCAGGCTAATGCAGAGTTCATAAAGATGGCAGACCATTATGTCCCAGTACCAGGGGGTACAAATAACCACAACTATGCTAATGTTGAGCTGATTTTGGACATAGCTAAGAGATTACCAGTCCAGGTAAGGCCCTAACTTCACTAAAAACGTTTATAGTAGGGTCAAATGAATAAGAGCCCATTACGCCCAATTATCTGGGGAACAAATAAGCAATCTAGAACATTACAATACTATCAAATAGAATACCTTTCAGTGATAGGTGTAAAAATTGTAAAGATTCTTTGAATGATTTTTTTCTCTGCAGTTAAATAGGTTATTTTCATGATGGCATCATTTTAATCATTAAGAGAAATAACTCAACAAAAGAAAGTGTTCAAGGGATTCTGGTAGAGGTAGTAAATGACTCTATAATGCAAGTGACCTATTAATTGTTTTGATTTTCTCTCCAGGCTGTGTGGGCTGGCTGGGGGCATGCATCGGAGAACCCAAAATTACCAGAACTGCTTGCAAAAAATGACATTACTTTCATAGGTAGGTTTTGTTCCCCTTAAAAGGTGATTCCCTGTAACTTCACAAGGGGATTCCCTGAACCAATATAGGGGGATTCCTTGAAATGCCAAAAAGGATATCACCTGAATCAATTAAGGGGGATTCCCTGTAACATAAGGGAATTCCCTGAACCAATGTAGGGGGATTCCCTAGAATATCAAAAAGAGGATTCCCTGAACCAGAATAAGGGGATTCCCTGAACCACGATAAAGGATCAATATTAACTCTCTTGTCTATTTTTCATTTAACAGGACCTCCAGAATCTGCAATGTGGGCTCTTGGAGACAAAATAGCATCATCAATAGTAGCTCAGACAGTGGGAATACCAACTCTCCCATGGAGTGGTAGTGGTAAGTACAAGAACCAGATATATCAATTTGAATGAATGAAAGATACGTGTACTTAAAAACATCACAAATTCCTTTAAATTTTTTTTATTGAATTCCACAAACCAAATGAAATTATTTAAATAAAGTTTGTAATTAATCATTTGTTGCAGGGATTCAACTTCGAGACAGTGATTTAGAGAATGGAATAGTAGTAACAGTACCCGAGCATATCTACAGGAAAGGTTGTGTGCAGGACAGCAATGAGGGACTTAAGGTACAATAGCTTTTTTGGACAGTCCACTCTTGTTGTAGCGGACATCCTCTGGACTGCAATAGCGAGATTCCACAATAACAAGAGTTGATTATGTACTGTTTAATAAACGAGCAGGAGTGTTTTATCGGGTATAAAACACGAGACGTAGCCGAGTGGTTTTAGACCCGATAAAACACGATCTGCGAGTTTATTAAACGGCTTAGAAAACTCATGATGTATGTTCTCATATTGTACAGAATTATTTACGAAATGAACCAAGTTTGATAGAGAAAATCCAAGTTAAAGTTTATGCAAATGAAGACGAGTCTATATCAAATATAAAATCACCTTCATGGTCATGATTTCTATTGTGTTTTCTTCATGAATTATTAATAAGTTTTTTAAGTAATGTTTATATAATGTTTATTGCAATGTTGATGGTAATATTTGCCACCCATTGCAACATTAGGTTTTGTCACTCTGCTTTGTTGGGTTGTCCAATAGATTTCTGTTTGGCAATTAACATAACGATCAAAAACAAATGCCTGGTTGTACGAAGCCTGGATAGTGCTATCCAGTGGATAAGTCCATGCTGTTATCTATTAATAAATTTATCCACTGGATAAGATTTACATCCATTGGATAGTGCTATCCAGGCTTTGTACAACCAGACCGTGACTTATTTCAGCCCTACATTTATATTAACTTGCAGTTTACTCTAAATAAATCTTGTTTGCATTCTTGTCTTCAATGTTATGTGTTTGACTATTTTAGAGTGCAAGAACAATTGGATATCCTGTTATGATCAAAGCATCAGAAGGTGGAGGAGGAAAGGGCATTCGTAAAGCCAGCAATGACGATGAGTTTACTAATTTCTTTCGACAGGTAAGCAATGAAATATTTCCAAAAAAAAAAAAAAAAAAACTATCAAAAACGTGTAAAGAAATGACAATCAAATTGTAAGGAAATCCTATTATTAATTGTTGGGGCCTTAGGAAATAGTTATTGTGTAGTTCCAAAAATTATCCATACCCCCTGCATGGAGGAATTTTTAAGACACCCCCTACCCCCCGGAAATTCCAATTTTCTTCCATACAAACTCTGTAATTATTGTTCTTTTTCTGACACCCCTACTCTTCGGAAATTCCAAATTCCTCTCTGGGGTGGGTATGGATGATTTCTGGAAATACACATTGTTTCTTTGTGATTATGAAATTATATATTTTAAATTCTGTTTTTCTTTAGGTTCAAATAGAAGTTCCAAGCTCACCCATTTTTGTAATGAAAGTTGCTGAAAAGTAAGTCCTTTTCTTAGAAATTCTTTGAGAAATGGTTTTATTAATGTTGATAAAAACTGCTATAAATCTTGGGATCTGATTGGTTGGGAACATGTGCATTAAGAGAGCACTGAGCATGCACTTCCATTTTCTATTTTATCATTTGTATCCAATGGCTATTCTAATTTGTATCTTATAAAAGAAATATATAAAAAATACACTTCATTATATAAATTCTGTGTTGTTCAATAAAGCACTTGGGG
Source organism: Actinia tenebrosa (assembly GCF_029948245.1). Classification (NCBI taxonomy): domain Eukaryota; kingdom Metazoa; phylum Cnidaria; class Anthozoa; order Actiniaria; family Actiniidae; genus Actinia; species Actinia tenebrosa. Next base: position 8,651,787 of record NW_028292576.1, on the reverse strand, counting down.
ATTGTTAGAATCTTATGAAGTGTTGAGAAGCATTCCGCTATGCATTATTCTTTTTCTATCAGTCTTGTTTTTTTTTTGCTAATCCCAATGTGTGTTATAATGGCATACATGTTTTTTATTTCTTCTAAATGACAAGTGTGACTTATTCTTATTTTAGTGCAAGGCATTTGGAAGTACAACTTCTTGCAGATGAATACGGCAATGCAGTATCTCTCTTTGGAAGAGACTGTTCAGTTCAAAGGAGACATCAAAAAATCATTGAAGAGGCCCCTGCTACTGTATCTAAAAGTGATACCTTCAGGAGAATGGAAGAAGTAAGCAGTTCATGAATGGTACTGAAAATCTGTCACAGGGAGCCCAAATTAAGATATCCAATGAGTATGCCACAGCAAGCCCAAGGGAAAGACCTGTGAATAAATAATAATCATACTCTATACATAAATGTAACATGCTGCCATCATTGTCTTTTTGCGCAATGTCATTCAGAGCTTAAGAAGCTGAGTTTTGCCCCACCCCTCCCCTGGTAGCCTACAGGTCTTCATGTTCCTCTTCATTGCTGTTTACCTATTATCACAACAGTCGTCATTCTCATCCCTTACTTTACTACTACAATGTGACAATGAGTATTCCTATAGGATATATTACTAGACTAATTTGTTGTGATTTTATTTAGGATGCTGTCAAAATAGCCAAGATGGTGGGTTATGTCAGTGCTGGTACTGTTGAGTATTTATATAATGCTGATGAGGACACCTATTACTTCTTGGAGCTCAACCCAAGACTGCAGGTACACTAATAAATGATAATAATAATAAATAATAAATAATAATAATAAATAATAATAATAATAAATAATAATAATAAATAATAATAATAATAGTAATAATAATAGTAATAAATAATAATGATAATAATAATAAATAATAGTAATAACAATGATAAATAATAATAATAATAAATGATAATAATAAATGATAATAATAATACAGAATGTGATTTAAAAATTACTGTGATAAAATAACTGTTATTAAAAGTCAGAGACAAAAAAATTCAAATTACTGTCGGATAATTGTTTTATCTTGATGTGCCTCAGCTATGTATTATGTTAACCCAGTTGGATACATAGTTATTCACTAAGTTTTGCCATGCATTATTGTGGGTTATTTGACAAATAATCTCCACTCACTCTTATGACTGACAGAATATGATAATTTAAAAATCCAAAGTATTTGGAAAACATTGTAAAGTATTGCTGCTTTGTATTTAGGTTGAGCATCCATGTACAGAGTACATAGCTGATATCAATCTGCCAGCTGCCCAACTGCAGGTGAGTGGATTGATGGGTGAATGGAAAGATGGAAGGAAGGAAGGAATGGATGGATGGAAGGAGGGATGGATGAGTGGATGAAGAGAAAGATGGATGGGAGGATGGATGGATGGATGAGTGGATGAGTAGATAGATGAATGGAAGGAGGGATGGATGAGTGTATGAAAAGAAAGATGGATGGGAGGATGGATGGTTGGATGGATGAGTGGATGAGTAGATAGATGAATGGAAGGATGGATGAGTGGATGAGTAGATAGATGAATGGGAGGATGGATGGATGGATGGATGAGCGGATGAGTAGATAGATGAATGGAAGGTTGGATGGATGGATGGATGGATGGATGGATGGATGAATGGGAGGATGGATGGATGGATGGATGGATGAGCAGATGAGTAGATAGATGAATGGAAGGAGGGATGGATGAGTGTATGAAAAGAAAGATGAATGGGAGGATGGATGGATGGATGGATGAGTGGATGAGTAGATAGATGAATGGGTGGATGGATGAGTGGAAGAGTATATAGATGAATGGGAGGATGGATGGATGGATGGATGGATGAGTGGATGAGTAGATAGATGAATGGATGGTGATGGATGAGTGGATGAATAGATAGATGAATGGATGGGGATGGATAATGGATGGATAGAGGGATGCGTGGAATGATAGATGGAATGGGATAGCAGGTGAATATTAATGCATGTGTCTAATTTATTTTTAGGTTGCCATGGGGTTGCCACTTCATCGAATTAAGGAAATTCGAGTTCTTTATGGAAAGTCAGCATTTGGCAGTGAAAACATTGATTTTGACCAGTAAGTCATTCCCCTAGATTTTTTTCTGTTTATTATTGCATGTCAATCACGCAGCCCGCCTTTTGAATTGAAAACAGAGAAAGCGTTTGCAAATAGATCTTCTTCCAATTATACTCTATACTTGACTCAGTTGACTCCATTGACTCCATTGAAGTCGTCTTTCGTGATTGAAGTTCAGACAATTAATTCATCACAGAATTTGCTTCCAAACTCAACAAAATAACAAAAGTGTTAAAAGGAAAATAAAAGAACTATTACTCATTTTGCCTGCTAAATTGAGTATTTAAAAAATATATGAAATCCAGCGAAATACTTTGAATCCTTTGAATATCAACAAGCATAAGAAGGGCACAGGGAGCCCAATTTCCGAAAAGTGAAACAAGTATCCATGAGTTCGCCAAAGAGTAGTTTGATTGCTGATAGCCACTAACTATATTTTCAAATCAAACGCCCGCTACATTTGAGGATACTCTGCAGTCCTTATTGCATGATCAAGAAATCCTAATGATTAGCTGTACACCCAAATGAATAGCAAAACAGATTAATGTTTTCTCATTACAATCTTTATTATTATTATTTAATTAAAATGCATCTTTAATGTATATTTTCATGTATTATTCCAGTACTTCAGATTGCAAGAAACCAAAGGGTCATGTGATTGCTGCCAGGATTACTGCAGAAAACCCTGATGAGGTATTTTAATTTGTACTCAACAAGTTGTTAGTTACAGGCTCTTGTTCTTAATGTCATTGTTTCATTCCGATGTTGATGCTTTTCCGATGGAAGCTCTGTGCTGGAAGTTGACTCTTCTGCATTTTATTAAATGCATGTTAATGTAACTTCTGGGTCATGGGTTCTGTTTTTGAGCTTGGCCCATTATTCCCAAGTAGAGTTGAATTTTTTAGGTTTCTCCCTTGACTCAAAGGTTTTTCTTCAGGTTCTTCAGTTTCCTTCCCTCCACAAAACACCCTAAATTCCAATTCAATCTTTGAGTTAGACATTCACTGACTTAGATCAGCCTGAGTGTGACTGTTGCCATAAACAGTCGTGGAATGTTTAAATAATTATTAAGTATATAATAAGTACATCATTATTTTGATCTCAAATTTCAATTGTCGGTCAACGGACCACGAGGAGCGATTTGTAAGAGCAAGTATATGGTTAGACAAGTTTTACGATCAAATTAAGAACTATTAAAGATTGTCAGAGATCCGTATAAAACCCTAGCCATGGTTACGCCGGTAGCTACAGTAAAACTTGTCTTAAAACTTGTGGTTTAAAAGACTGTGAACTAGATTTCGCATGCTAAGCTAAGTAAACGAGGCTAGTATGGAATCGTCGGATCCTATAAGCCCGATGAGACGAAGTTTAAGCGATGCAAGGCTCGACGGAGCTGAAAGCGAACTTGTACCCGACTTTCTGAGTGAAAGAGAAACGACTGCAGTCGTAAATTTCAAGCGTACACGAACGTTGACCGCGAAAGGTCAACAATATGAAACATTATTAAAGGAAACAAACTTAGACAAAGCTCTCAAGGAGCTAAAGAATATCATGAATAACATTGAGCTGACGTGGCTCGATCACGGCTCAGATATTTTGCGAAAGAACAGACATAACCTTGAAAAATACCGCAATAATCTACAAATATTGCAAGAAGATCTCAGAAGGATAGCATCAATCGAATCCCATCACGAATTGATTAACTCATGCAACGAACAAAACAAAGAAGCGCTCGAATTACGTAAACGATTAGGAGAAAGAATCTTCGAACTAGAAAGAGAAGAAACCCGCTCGCGCAGAAGTGTAGCAACGTCTCAAGCTACGAATAAAAGTATCCAAAGGATGAAAATTCTTCTCGCCCAAAAGGAAGTTGACCTAAAATACGCCCGTTTGCAAGCAGAATTCGAACTAGAGCTACAACGAAAGAGATTTGAATTTGAAGCGTTGCAAAGAATGAAGAGTTACGAAATGGCGAAGGCCGAGAAAGACCTGATGGAGGAATTCGATGATAGATCATGCTTATCCGAAGCAAATCTCGGTCGACTCGAAACGCAGAGTAAAGATGATAACGTCCGGCGTTACATAACATCGATGCACGGTTTTAAGCAAACACATCTCAGAGGTCAAAACGACGCAAACATGAAAACCGGAAATCAGATAGGCGACGTGATTGACGGCTCCAATAAACCAAACGATAACGAACACAACGCAGACATCAAGACCGGAAACGACGCGATTGACGATTTTAATACGCCAAGTGATAACGATAACGAACTGAACGGAAATCAGGAATTAAACGATGAACATGAGACCTCGAATCAAAATGTCAACAACCCATTTGACAATGGAAATATACCCATCGAAAGGCCAAATAAGGAGATCACGTCTACCGGAAGTCATTATTTTGGTGGAAATCGCGAAACTTACAACAAAGGTGGAAGCAAGCAGCACGAAAGGGACCTTGTACCAGGCACAGGAATCTCGAAGGATATCATACCGAACACAGGAAACCCAGCCACTCCAGGTAATCGAAATACTCACCATCCAATGCGTTATACAGATAACGACAACGTAAGTCCTCAAGAACGCCGAACTCTGATTCCACCAGCAATATTCCGCCAACCTCCTATCCACACTTCAACTCCTCAGATAGTACCGAAGGGCGAAAATCAACAATCTCATGCCAGTACTGCCTGCGATGGAGCTAAAGAAACCGTTAACGCTTTCTCAACGCCTCCCCACGTGCCAGGTTATTCCCGCGCTTATCAGTATTCCATACCAGTTCATCAGCCATCGGTTCAAGAATTCGGCTCGGCAAGCAGCTCGTCTGCCAACGCCCAAGCTTAATGTCTTTAGCGGTAACCCGTTAGAATGGCCTACCTGGAAAGCTGCCTTTGAAGCTGTAATTGAAAAAAGAGTAACAAACGTCAGTGAGAAGATCCTTTACCTACAACAGTATCTCGCCGGAGAACCAAGGAAAATCGTGGAAGGATACCAATTTGTTCAGACAGCTGAAGCATACCAGGAGGCCAAGAAAACGTTAGAGAGACGTTTTGGACATCCGTCTGTCGTTGCTGAAGCCTTTAGAAACAAGCTGACAAACTGGCCTCGAATCGCCCCCAAGGAAGGAAGAGATTTGCGTGAATTTGCAGACTTCTTGAAGACATGCGAGCTTGCAATGCAGTCAGTAGAAGATTTAGAAACGCTGAACAAACAACATGAGAACAAACAATTACTTAAAATCCTGCCAAGCTGGATGCACCCAAAATGGGGTACAAAGGTGAGGGAATTTCAACTCGCACACGGCGACTCTAAATTTCCTCCCTTCAAATCATTTGTTGAATTTGTGGCCAGTACAGCAGAAGTCCAATGCCTACCTGTGTTGACTGGACTTAGCGACACAAGCAAACCGTCAAGGGTAAAGCCCAGAACTAACATCCTCAACAGCGCTTCTACCCTATCTACCGAAACTAAAGGCACCTTAAGCAATGATCACAAGACCCCACTATGTCTGTGGTGTAAGAAGGGTAATCATCACCTAAATGCTTGTTTCGAGTTTGCAAAGAAACACATTAAAGAGCGAACAAAATTTGTGATCAGAAAGGGACTTTGTCTCCGTTGTCTACAGCACGGTCACATGTCCAAGGAAAACAAATGCAAGGAGATCACTACTTGTTCCCGATGTAAACAGCAACATCCCACTTGTCTGCATGTCGATGACGAAGGTCGAAGGGAGCAACAGCATAAGGTCGAGACTGCAAAAGCAGATACAGCAGCAACAAGGTGTACAAGCGTTTGCAAGGTTGAAGGTCAGCAGTATGGACAAGATCAGAGTCTCATTGTTCCAGTGTGGATATCCTGCACAGAAAAACCTCAGCTTGAAAGGTTAACATACGCGTTGATTGATTGTCAGTCGAATGCAACTTTCATCACCGAAAGCCTTAGATCAGCACTGAACATCGACGGAGCGAATAGTCATCTTCTTCTCTCAACAATGCACGAAGAAAATGAGTTAATACAGTGTAAGAAGATTCAAGGAATCAAGGTGCAAGATTACAAGCGTCAAGTCTCCATCACACTGCCAAGGATCTTCACGAGACCAGTCATTCCTTGCAAGCCATCCCAGATTCCAAAGCCTGAAATCGCGAGACAGTGGAAGCATCTTAATCGAATCGCAGATGAACTGATGCCCTACAGAGATGATATCGAAGTCGGCTTGCTGATAGGCACGAACTGCCCTAAAGCCATCAAGCCTCGAGAAGTCATAGCAGGTTCTGATAACGACCCGTATGGAATAAGAACCGACCTTGGTTGGGGCATCGTTGGACGTGTGTGTAAGAGCCCCATCAATGAAGAGTCACCAGAAGAATCTGATACCAACAATTGGGTCAATGCGACAACAGCTGATCACATTTCCATGGTGCGCGAAGAGCAAAATGATGCCAATAAAGCCACCTTCACGACCGAAACTCACGCAAGAGAGGTCATAAGCCCTGCCCAGGTGAGGGAGATGTTCGAGAGAGACTTCCACGAGAAGCCAGATCCCAAACAACAGCCCATGTCAGCAGACGACCGAGCATTTCTGACGGAAATGAAAAATCAGATTCGCCAAAGGAAAGACGGGCACTACGAAATGCCTCTCCCTCTAAGGAACAAGGATGTTTGTCTCCCAAACAACAGGTCTCAAGCCCTGAGACGCCTCGCACAGCTCAAAGCGCGTCTGAAAGGGAATGAGAGATTAAGAAGAGACTATCTCGAGTTCATGCGAAAGACGATTGATGAATGTGCAGAGAGAGTTCCGGCCGAAGGCGGCAGACCCACAGGAGGACGTATTAACTATGTTCCCCACCACGGCGTCTACCACGCAAAGAAACCAGATAAGATTCGGGTTGTCTTCGATTGCAGCGCCGTCTACAGAGGCACATCATTGAACAAGAACCTTCTGCAAGGACCCGATCTGACAAACAGCTTATTGGGTGTTCTTTGTAGATTCCGTCAGGAACAAATTGCCTTTTCATGCGATGTGGAAGGTATGTTCCACCAGTTCTATGTCGATGAAGCAGACCGAGACCTTCTTCGGTTTTTCTGGCGGGAAGATGGGAACCTGGACAGCCAACCGATTGAATACCGCATGAATGTCCATCTATTTGGTGCAGCATCATCTCCCGGATGTGCAAATTTCGGTTTCAAGCAAGCTGCGAACGATGGAGAAATTGAATTTGGCCAAGAAGCTGCCAACTTCATTCGTCGAGACTTCTACGTCGACGACGGCCTCAAGTCTGTAGAGACCCCGGAGAAAGCGGTAGAAATTATAAGGAACAGTCAAGCCATATGCGCGAAGGCGGGTCTAAGACTTCACAAGATAAACAGTAACAGCAAGAAAGTTATTCAATCCATCCCAGTTGAGGACAGAGCTAAAAATCTTCAAGACATTGATTTCAACCAAGATCCTCTACCAATCGAACGAACTCTCGGTGTCATGTGGTGTATCGAGACGGATTGCTTCCAGTTTAGGATAATCCTCCAAGATCGTCCTCTAACTAGAAGAGGTATTCTGTCTACTGTTTGCTCAGTATTCGACCCTCTTGGATTCCTGGCTCCCGTGGTCTTGGTCGGAAAACAGATCCTTCAAGAGCTGTGTCGGGAAGCAGTCGACTGGGACGATCCCATAAGCGACAATCTTCGTCCGAGGTGGGAAAGATGGCGCGACGAGCTGAGTACCTTAGAAAATATCAAGATACCACGATGCTACAAGCCAAAGGACTTTGGCGAGGTAAAGCACGTTGAGATACACAATTTCTCAGATGCTAGTCAGAGTGGCTACGGGCAGTGCAGCTATCTTCGTTTGATAAATGATGAAGGCCAAGCCCACTGTGCTCTGCTGATGGGAAAGGCACGCGTGACGCCACTCCAACCAGTCACTATTCCACGCCTCGAGCTTACTGCAGCAGTGGTATCAGTCAAGGTTGGTCAGTGGTTGTGTCAAGAGCTAGAGTATCAGGACATTCAAGAAGTGTTTTGGACTGACAGCCAGGTGGTCCTAGGCTACATCAACAACAGCGCAAAGAGATTCCACATATATGTCGCCAATCGCGTTCAGCAGATCCATGAGCATACAGAACCCAAGCAATGGCAGTACGTGCGCACAGACTCCAACCCAGCTGATGCAGCATCACGAGGTTTGATGGCCAAGGAACTCTTAGAGCATGAGACGTGGTTCGGAGGCCCAGAATTCCTCCGCAAGTTTGGTCAACATGACGTCCACCAACGTGAAATCAATGAGCTCAGTCCTGATGATCCAGAACTCAAGAAGACAGTCACACTGACCACGCATACAGACGACTTCAAGTCAGGTCATCTTGAGACGAGCAGGTTGAACCGTTTCTCAAACTGGTTTACAGCAAAAAGGGCCGTAGCAAGGTGCATACGATACAAGAACCTGTTGAAGAAGAAGGCCAAGCTCAAACTGTCATCAGATGCCGACAGTCCAGATAATTGCTTCTACAGCGACCGCGCGATCAGCGTAGAGGAACTGCGTCAAGCAGAAAACGTCATCATCCGCAGTATTCAACAAGAACACTTCCAACAAGAAATCAAGACCTTGAATTCGATAGATGTTAAGGGCGAATTTGTCAACAGAGAGTCAACAAGACTTCGTAACACAAGTCTAAAGAAATGCAGTAGCCTTTATCGTCTAGATCCCTTCATCGACAACAAAGGTGTCCTGCGTGTCGGAGGTCGCCTTCGAAGGGCTAGCACGTCGGAAGAACTGAAGCATCCAGTTATATTGCCCGGAAAGGCCCACATATCCAAGTTGGTTATAAATAACTGTCATCTAGCAACCAAGCATCAAGGCCGAGGAATGACTTACAACGAAGTACTTCAGCGCGGATATTGGATAACCGGAGGATTATCGGCAACAGCGTCGGCTATCGAACGGTGCATAACATGTAAAAGGCTAAGAGCTCCTTTGCAGCAACAAAAGATGGCGGACCTCCCAAATGACCGGCTGGAACCAGCACCTCCCTTCACCTATTGTGCTGTGGATTATTTCGGCCCATTTAGTATAAAGGAGGGAAGAAAGGAGGTGAAACGCTATGGCGTTTTGTTTACTTGCATGCCCTCCCGTGCCATACATCTAGAGACCGCAGCGTCGCTGTCCACCGACTCATTCATAAACGCACTCAGGCGCTTCCTAGCAGAGCGTGGCCCAGTACGTCAATTAAGATCTGACTGTGGTACCAATTTTATCGGAGCCAGTAACGAATTACGGGAAGCCCTAGATGAAGAGAAAGTACGCGATGAGTTACTCAAGGAAAATTGTGAATGGATCACCTTCAAGATGAATCCGCCTTCCGCAAGCCACGCTGGAGGAGTGTGGGAACGGCAAATCCGGAGTGTGAGAAACGTCCTACGACCGCTTATGCAAGAGGCTGGACATCAGCTCGACGACGAAAGCTTCCGCACTCTGATGAAGGAAGTTCAAGCCATCGTCAACTCAAGGCCTTTGACGACAGTAAGCTCAGAAGACCTGGAGCCTTTGACACCAAATCACCTACTGACAATGAAGTCAAAGGTACTGATGCCCCCTCCAGGTGTCTTTTTAAGGGCTGACTTGTACTGTCGCAAGCGATGGAGGAGAGTGCAGCATCTAGCCAATGAATTTTGGAAGAAGTGGAGAGGAGAGTACATGCAAACACTGCAAGTACGAAAGAAATGGGACCGACCTAGCCGAAACGTCAAGGTAAATGACATTGTTATTATTAAAGACGACAATCTACCAAGAAGCGATTGGAAGCTTGCTCGTGTCTACGAAGTTCTTCCAAGTGATGATGGTTTAGTGCGCAAGGCACTCCTCGCCCTAGCTACCTCCCAATTGGACAACAAGGGAAGACGACTGACAGAGACGAAGTACCTTCAACGTCCTGTACAGAAGCTTGTAGTGCTCCAGAAGGCAGAGGAAGACTAACATCCGCCATCGAAGGGCATCGAAGCATCCAAGTAAAACACACACTACGTGTATATGAACATTAAGTCACAGTGACATTTATATTTGTTTATGTTCCAAATATTAAAAAACAACAAAACAATGATTCTCTTTGATTGAACAGTGGTTCTCCACCGACTGTTGGGAAGCCCTGTGACTGTTGCCATAAACAGTCGTGGAATGTTTAAATAATTATTAAGTATATAATAAGTACATCATTATTTTGATCTCAAATTTCAATTGTCGGTCAACGGACCACGAGGAGCGATTTGTAAGAGCAAGTATATGGCTAGACAAGTTTTACGATCAAATTAAGAACTATTAAAGATTGTCAGAGATCCGTATAAAACCCTAGCCATGGTTACGCCGGTAGCTACACTGAGGTTTCAAGGTATTGATAAAAGTTGAATAGTTTGTTTTTCTATTCCCTAAGGGTTTCAAACCAAGCAGTGGTACAGTCCAAGAGCTGAATTTTCGCAGCATGAAGAATGTCTGGGGTTATTTTAGTGTAGCAGCGGCTGGAGGCCTTCATGAATTTGCGGACTCACAATTTGGACATTGCTTTGCTTGGGGAGAAGATAGAGAAGATGCAAGGAGGTAATTTTAAAAGTCATGCTTGAGAATCCATATCTCCTGCACTAAAAAAGTTGTAGCAAACAGTTTTTTTTGTTTAGGAAAAAACTTTTATCACATTTTGTTGCCATGGTTCTAGCAGCTGATGATGATGATGGTGGGGATGATGATGATGATGATGATAATGATGATGGTGGTATTGGTGACGATGATGATGGTACTGATGATGATTCTGGTAATGATGATGGTGATAACATTAATGATGGTGGTGATGGTGATGGTATGATGATGATGATGATGATGTGATGATGATGGTGATGGTAATGATGATGATGATGATGATGGTTAAATATGGTGGTGGTGGTGGTGCTGATGGTGGTAGTGGTGGTGATGATGAGAATGTTGTTGATGATGGCACTGTGGATGCGGAAATTTTTACATTAATTAATGGTCATCATTGCTATCAAACCTCTTTTCTTTTCTCTTTTGCTAGAAATCTTGTACTCGCACTAAAAGAGATCTCAATAAGAGGGGACTTCCGAACAACAGTTGAGTTCCTAATAAAACTTCTTCAGCAAGACTGTTTTTTGAACAACACTTTCAACACTGGCTGGCTTGATGGCTTGATTGCAGAAAGAGTCCAAGCAGAAAAACCAGATACCATCCTTGGAGTAATTTCCGGGGCTATTCACATAGCAGATGCTGCGATCTCAAAGAAATTTGCTCTCTTCAAAAATGCAATTGAAAGGTAACTCTTGGACCAAGTGACAAGACTCTTTGTTTCATGAGTTTATCTCACTCACGATCCCAGAGCTGGCATCTTGTTGGTTGGGGGTGCGCAGTAAGAATGACAGGGCTTTTGGGTTGAGATTGGAGTTTATCTACTTTATTCTAATTTGGTAAATCTTATAGAAAAATAATTTTTTGAAGCCTGATGTTATTTGCTTCTCTAGAGGGCAGATTCTACCAGAAGATTTTTTAGGAAATTCAGAAGATGTTGAAATCATTTACGAAGGCTTCAAGTATCGTATCAGGGTATGCTATTATTATTATTATTCACTGATCTAAAGTTAACTAAAGTTAGGTCATTGCGACCAACTGTAGCTAAAGTAAATGACATTAGCCGTTGACATTATTTTTATGTTATTATTTGGTTACCTAGGTTACAAGATCTGGCCCAGGATCATATTTTCTGAAGATGAACAATTCTACAGTAGAAGTTGATGCTCACAGGTACAGGAACAAGGAAATTCAGTGACCGTTATCCAATAAGTGTGTCACGGTAGCAGCTTGTTGGTAGAGTAGAGCCACCATAGAAGTGGTTTGTGTATGATTATGAAGGTCCCACTCAATGACACGGTCACGGCACGGTTGACAAGTGTGGCTGGGAGTTGAGATTGGACTGCATGGTACACATCAAGCTAAGGGAGGGGAGGGTAGAGAAAAGAGAGTTCCATTCCATTCTTCTCCTACCTAGATGTTTATAATTAAAACACCAATGATGACAAAATGGTAAATTTTATACCATGAAAAGATGAAAAATGAAAAAACTTAAACTCGGAGTAAAAGACGAAGGACCAGCGTCCGGAAACGTCAGTAAGTTTTTTCTTTTTTTCATCTTTTCATGGTATAAAATTTACCATTTTATCATTACTGTTTCATTAGTTTAATCAGATTCATCAACATTACACTGCAATACAGTTAAACTTCCCAAGAAAACATGCACGGTGGACAGATACGAGAGGTCAAGAGGCCGACAGGAGAAAAAAACAGGATGGTAGTCCCAACTGACATTTTCCCCCTATTAGAAACGCAGGACGCAGCTCACACTAGTTTTTAGCTAGTTATTTCGAATTAAATAACCGTTTCTGTTACAGAATGAGTGACTATGGCCTCCTGCTGTCTTTCAATGGAAGTAGTAACACGTCCTACATGAAGGAAGAGGTTTCCACGTAAGTCTTTAGTTCCAGATAGAAATTCCTTGAACTTGATGTGCTGGAAACAATGAAGCTTCTTCTAATATTTGGGAGCTCACCAAAACGCTTGCAACAAACTTTTTCTTGCTCAATTGAAATATGTGGAAAAGATACTGCAATAAGTACTGCGAGTGAGCTTATGATAAAAAATAGTTTGTTGATGTGTCAGGTAGCTCTTCTCACTCTGATGACCTTGAAAGTGAGTGTTCTTGGGCAGAAATATTTTGTTCCGTCCAAGATGACTGCCACATGTCAAAGGCTCATGTAAATGTAATGTGCTGTTGAGGTCTGAAATTATTTGATACTGAATCCGACTTCCCTGTCTTGTTCTGTTTCAGGTATCGTATGACGATAGGAAGCAAAACGTGTGTGTTCCAGAAAGAAAATGATCCCACTGTTCTGAGGTAAGATTGACAGCTGCCAATCATGTCTTCTTTCTTCATAAAGTGGTAGGGGAGGGGTGGGAGATTGAGGCGTAGAAGAGAAAGTCTCACTCGGCTTGAAATCATACAATGATCAGCTTAGTTGTAATCAAGAGTAGTGTAGCCGCAGTTTAATAACCTCTCACCGTTGGTGTCTTGGATTCGATCCCCAAACTTGGCATCACATGTGAGTAGAGTTCATTAAGTCTCTCCTTTGATTCAAGGAGTTTTTGTCCAGGGTTTATAGTATTTCTCCCTCTGCAAAATCTAACACATAATTAAATTCAAATTCAATCCGTGAGTTAGCCTTGCCCTGACTATGATTAGCTCAGAGATTGTTTCAGGGTATCAATCAAATTTGAAGGGTTTAGAGGTTAATATCGTTCCATTTGAATGTGCCCAAAAACAAGCGAAGGATCGAACAAACAGCTTTAAAAATAACAAACATTATTTTTCAGATCACCTTCTGCAGGGAAACTGATCAACTATCTTGTTGAAGACGGAGGCCATGTATTTCAAGGAGAATCGTACGCAGAAATTGAGGTACGTCAACCGTTAATAGTCCCTTACACAGTTTACTGTGCCATCGTGAAAGGTAGCCGTGCGTTTGCATCGAAGCGAGCCTAACGGTGAGCTTGCAATGATAGAGACATGTGAATAATTGTCCAAAGTGTTAAATAAGGTCTCTATCATTACAAGCTCACCATTCGTCTTGTTTCCATGGCACAGCTACCTTTCAAGATGGCGCAGGGAACTGTGAAGGGGACTATTAAAACCTCTTTACCTTGGGTGTAATATTTCCCAATTTAATACCATGTGTCATGTCATTCCATAGAGTGTCATTTGCACATTAAAAGTGCCAAGACACATTACACGTGGTCTGAAAAGGGGAGACACCACTACTGCACAGTTGCCAGGCCCTGAACAGATTACTTCATATTCCAATAAAAATCTCAATTAATCTTAATACTTATAGGTTATGAAGATGGTGATGCCATTGACTGTCCCTGAAAGTGGATGGTAAGTTTTAACTTTTTTTTTTCTCGACCTACTTTTCCTGCCTACTGTTTTTTTCTTTTTTTTTTCTTTTTTTGTTGTTGTTGTTGTTGTGTTTTTTTGTACGTTAGATTTTCTTGTTTCAATCGTCTTGGGGTTAAGATTCTTTTTTTGAGTGACTTGTATCATCTGCATCTGCACCAGTTTGAGATGTTGGAAATCACTCCGCCAAGGGTCATTGTTTCCTACGCTTCTATCGGGTTTTCTCAGCATCCCTATGTGTTTAGATCAGCGTATCTAATAAGGGAAAACTGTTTTCTATTATGTTGACGATAAACAACCTGGCATTTGAGAAGGAACGAAGGAATGAAATGCAAAGAAACTCTCAAATTTTATCCTTCCAAACCAAAGAAGCTAACGGTCTTGTTTTCTTTTCAGTGTTCACTTTGTTAAAAGCCCCGGTGCGGTTCTGGAACCAGGAACGTTCTTGGCCAATCTTGAACTGGATGATCCTAGTCAGGTCACTCAGGTTAGTGGTTAGAACTATGAAAATTAGGCTGCATTTACACGGTACCGGACGAATTTTTAAAATCAGTCAAAATTTTGACCTGTGCATATACCGTTTACACGGAACCGTAACAAATACGTTACACGAAACCGGTCTCAAATTTGCAGGGCTTGGCGTACGAATTTTTGCTCGGGTAGCTCAGTCCCGTGTGAACGGAACACCTAAACGTGCAACTCCGGTTAAAAGTCCGTCCGGTAACGCGTAAACGCAGCCCTACTCTCTTTGGTCTCTTCTGGTATTTATCATGTGGCCATTTTCTAAGCTTTTTCTATTATTCCTTTGATTCAATTGAAAGACCCATCTTTTTATTGATGAAGAATTACTTTTTTTGCCATTGCTTCCGCAGGCTGAAATTTACCGCAAGCCTTTCCCAGAATCGGAAGATGGTATTAAAGGGAAGGGAGTAAAAAGACACCAGGTAAAACACTAAATAATGATTACATGGACTAGATGATGATGGTGGTGATCACTGGTGAGGTGGTAATACTTATGTCTGACAACGATGGTGATTGGTGATAATGGCGATGATCAAAATGATTGTTGGTGGTGGTGGTGA
The DNA here is from genome assembly GCF_029948245.1 of Actinia tenebrosa. NCBI lineage: Eukaryota > Metazoa > Cnidaria > Anthozoa > Actiniaria > Actiniidae > Actinia > Actinia tenebrosa. Next base: position 8,636,570 of record NW_028292576.1, on the reverse strand, counting down.
TAGTTCAATGATGAAAGTGGTGATGCTTATGACTGACAATGATGAAGATTGATGATGACGATGATGATGATGGCGATGATGATAGTTTTGATCAGGCTCCATAACGCTCATTTTGCTACTTATCGTCTCAGGTCTTCCGGAGGACTTACGAGAGCTTACAGCACATCATGGATGGATACTGTATAGATGAGCCGTACTTCTCCGAGAGAGTCAAAGAAAATGTAGGGTTGCTATTAAAGTGCTTAAGAGATCCTGCGTTACCTCTCTTACAACTACAGGAAATGATGGCATCCATATCAGGACGAATCCCTTCAACTGTGGAAGATTCCATTAAGAGACACCTTGCTAATTATGCCAGTAACCTGACGTCATTGCTTAATCAATTCCCAAGTCAACAGGTAAAAAGAGTGGCGCTTTTGTACACATTGCTATCTGTAGTGTACAGCAACACAATCATTAATTCAATGTAGCAGTGATAAAAACAATAGCAATAGCGATGACGGTGACGGTGACGTTGACAACAATGACAACGACAACTGCAGAGCAGCAACGTGAACTACAACAACAACAACAACCGTAGCAGCTGCAACAACAACAACAATATAACAGCAACAGAAATAACAACAGCAACTACAACAATTTTTGTTGTGAAGTGTGATCGTCCGGGTGAGTGTAGTACACTCTACACGATCACATTTCACAATAAACTTCAACACCTGGGTTCAAACCATTTACCCTTGATAACAATATTACTGCTTCTTTCTAGATTGCAAACGTGGTGGATGCTTATGCTGCCACGTTGACCAAAAGAGAAGAAAGAGATACCTTTTTCCTTAATACTCAAGGCATTGTGCAGCTTGTACAAAAGTATGTATAATGACCACACCTTGACTAAGTTTATTATACTAAAACGTGAGAAATCTGTTTTACGTATCCATGGTCATATATTCAAACAGCCCAAAAAGTCCTCAGCTGACCATTGACCAATTCTAAGATAGCGAACTTGGTTAATTTTTGAATAGCTTCGGTAAAATACTCCTTTTTTATTATTATTTTCATATGACGTTGATCAAAGCTAGACCACAATGAACCCTTGTTATCGAACTCAGAAAAGGCCTACTACATTTGTTAAAAACTGTGTCATTGCCTTTATTTTCTTCCCAATCCTTGTCCCAAAATAAAGAACCACAGGGCAGCGAAAATTAAACCCAGTTACTCATTCTAGATGTTAGATGTATTGTAGTGAGCTTAATTTTATAAACCTGTATGGACCCACTGACAATTCTCTTTTATCAAGGTATCGAAATGGAGTTCGTGGGCATCTCAAGGCAGTGGTTCTAGGGCTGCTGCGACAGTACTTACAAACTGAAATGCTGTTTAACGAAGGTGACAATCAAATGGAATATTCTTTCGTTCTTTATATATATATACATATATATACGGCCATTTGCAAAAAATTGTGGCCGCTTCCAATATATATACGAGTATATCAAAAGCATATCAGACACGGCGGGATATCTTTCTTGATATTTTTTTTAGAAAGCCCTAGTGTTAGACAACTCGAAAAATATGCTTTTGATATACTTGTATATAATTGGAAGCGGCCATATTTTTTGCAAATGGTTGTATATATGTATATATGTATTGTTTTTATGTTTCAATTCATTACGGTTAGAGTCGTTATATATGTTGGTAGACGCCAACCAAGACGTTTTCATGGCATTCCATAAGCACGTGCTCTTGAAAAATTCGCGTCTTCCAAAGATGTCATGGAAACGCTTTGATTGACATCCACCAAAACCCTATAATTCAAAATCCCTTGAGAAATAAATGACAATGAAACAGCCACCATTTTGCTTGATCTAACAAGAGAAGCTAATAATATTGCTTTGTTATCGTCAACCAACATGGCAGCTATGACAACGGCAAATAAATTGTACCATATTCCCTGTCTAATATTAAGAAGCCCTGCATGTTAAAGTATAACAATGTATTTTTCGTTTAATATTTAAATTAATTTTTGTCGCCCCTTCCGCACGCATCTGGATATTTTTGAAAACAGTGATTTTTTTGCGGATTGTCCTTCCTTCAACACGTATCCTATGAATACTCCACTTGAAAACGCAACTTTTCGAAAACGGATAGTTGTAGACGGGTGAAAACGGTTTTCAAAAACGCTATGTGTAGGCCTAATATTTTTATTTTATAAACGGAATAAAAAATTGTGGTATTTTATCGTGACAGGAAATTTCGAGAAATGCATAAACATGTTGCGTGACAAGCACAAGAAGAGTGACATGTCTTCAGTCATTTCAGCTGTGTTTTCTCATGCTAACGCCGCTAAGAAGAACACCTTGACTGTATTGCTTATCGTAAGTATCAAGTTCTGTTCTGTACCATTGTTTAATTTTCCCCTCGGAAATTTTATGCTCAACGAGAGCGGAACCGTAAAATTTATTGCCAATCTTTTGCTGCCTGGGCAAGTTTGTTAGAATTCTCCCTAGATTCGAAGTTTTTCTGGTTTTCCGCCCTCCGCAAAATCTAACATGCTAATTTCCAATTGGATCGGTGAGTTACCCATGTCCCTGACTTTGATCAGCCCATAGGTTGTTTCAGGGTTCGGTGTGTGAGTTAGCCATGCCCTGACTTAGATCAGCCCAGAGGTTGTTTCAGGGTTCGACCTGTGAGTTAGCAGTGACCTGACTTAGATCAGTTCAGAGGTTGTTTCAGGGTTCGACCTGTGAGTTAGCCATGCCCTGACTTAGATCAGCCCAGAGGTTGTTTCAGGGTTCAGTGTGCGAGTTAGCCATACCCTGATTTAGATCAGCCCAGAGGTCGTTTCAGGAATCGATCTGTGAGTTAGCCGTGCCCTTACTTAAATCACCCCAAACGTTTTAGGAGAGCACACGAGTATCAATATGGAGCTCATGCATCTCTTAAACTGCTATGCACAACTTTGCTATGAATTTGTGGTGTTGCGCAGGGTGTGAAAGTAAGAATATTTTGTGCAAATCAAGTGAGATTTCATGTTTTTTTTTTGCAGGATCAACTTTGCGGACGTGAAGCGGGTCTTTCCGATGAACTTCACGATTTACTTCTGGAACTTACTTCCCTGAACAGACAAGAACATGTGAAGGTTGCTTTGAGGGCAAGACAGGTATGTTTGTTAGGATAGCGAAAGAGAGAGAGAGAAAGAGGGGGAGGGGCAAAGGCCGAGGCAGAGGAAGGGGAAGGGGCAGAGGCAGGGGCAGACGTAGAGGCCGAGGCAGAATCAGACGTAGAGGCAGACGTAGAGGCAGAGGCAGACATAGATGCAAAGGCAGACGTAGAGGCAGAGGCAGGGGCAAAAGTAGAGGCAGAGGCAGAGGCAGGCGTAGAGGCAGACGTATAGGCAGAGGCAGACGTAGAGGCAGGCGTAGAGGCAGGCGTACAGACAGGTGTACAGATAGAGGCGGACGTAGAGGCAGAGGCAGACGTAGAGGCAGAGGCAAACGTAGAGGCAGAGGCAGAGGCAGGCGTAGAGGCAGAGGCGGACGTAGAGGCAGAGGCAGACGTAGAGGCAGAGGCAAAGGTTTCTAGGAGGGATGATGGGATAACGAGAAAAGTTTTATTTATCTCTTGAAATAGATATATCTATAATCCTTTCTTCTTCAGCTAACTCTTGTCCCGTTTCGTAGGCATTGCTGGCTTCTCAACAGCCATCGTACGAACGCAGACATAACCAGATTGAGTCTCTGTTTCTGTCCGCTGTGGACATCATGGGGAACCAGTACGCTCCTGAGAATCTGCAGGTCAGAATAAACGTCTTTCTGCGACCCTTTTTAGTTTCAATATCTATAGATATTGCAAACTCCGACCGCTGTAAGTTTAATAGGCGAAAGCCAAAACACGAGTTGCCTGTTTTGCAGCAACCTACGTTCTCAAAAATCCGTTATTTTTTAGAAACTGATCTTTTCGGAGACAGCCATTTTCGATGTCCTTCCAAGTTTCTTCTATCATTCCAACGAGTCTGTCAGGACCGCTGCCTTAGAGGTTAGACATTTTCGTTTTATTTCCTCGTTTATACGGGAGAAATATGAAGTCCGTGTCTTAATTAGTATATGTAATAGGACTCCATGCTGTCCAATTAAGAAATAATTGGACGAGGAAAATTCCGAGGACTGACAAAATTGGATGAGGGCGTAGGCCGAGTCCAATTTGGCAGTCAGAGGAATTTTTCGAGTCTAATTATTTCTTGATTGGGGAGCATGAAATCCCATTACCTATTAATTATATAGCTGCCTAATTATTCCCATATCAACAAGACCTTCCAATTAAGAAAATAATTGACAGTTACCTATATGGGATTAATGAGAGGCTGTATAATTATTCATTTTATTGGCGTGTACTTTGATAGGTTTACGTTAGAAGAAGCTATCAAGCTTACCAGTTACACACTCTCTATCACGAACAGGTATGCTTTATTTAAAACTGCATGAAAATTATTTTGGAACACATAGAGTTATTTTCATATGAGTTGGAAACGATACGGCAATTTTTTTAGCCGTACTGTAGCTGTACTGTATCTTACCGTGACCGTAACTCAGCGTTGTGATTGGGTGCATTACTTGAAGACAATTTGAATCCATTTGAATGTTAGTGTATGTCGTAACGTATACGTGCTGTAAGCCACTACCTCACGTTTGGCACTCCATTACGATAATCATTCTTATGGGAGGACATTTCAATGTTACGGCATGTCGTACCGTGCACGTGCTGTAAGCCAGTACCTTAAATTTGGCACTCGCATAATATAACCATTCTCATGGGAAGCCATTTCAATGTTACGGCATGTGCTATCGCGTACGTGCGGTAAGTCAGTACCGTATGTTTCCCACTCATACGATAGCCTTTCTTATGGGAATCCATTTCAATGTTACAGCATGTCGTACCGTGCGCGTGTTGTTTGTCAGTATCGTATGTTTCCCACTCATATGATAACCATTCTTATAGTCATTCAGTCAATGTTCTGGCATGTCGTACCGTGTACGTATTGTAAGTCAGTACCTTTCCCACTCGTAAGATAACCGCTCTAACCTTCTCCAATATTTAATTTTTTTTCATTTTGTAGCTTTTGGATAAAGTTTCAATTATCGAGTTTCAATTTTCTTTGCCTTCTTCTCATCCAAATCGGTAAGTATTTAAACATTAGCACCGTTTGCTTGATTGGAATAAACCTTTTGCATCAAGCAGTCACATAGTAATATCAGTTTTGTTTCCACACTGTAGACAAGAAGAAGATTAAAGATGTTTATGATGATATTTTTTCCTCAGGTCTCTACATAAAGTGCCATCAAGTAAAACCATTCTTGCCATGCCCAGGGTAAGACTTTACATCCCTCAAGTGACAACCATGTGAAGATTAACAAACCGGCTCTTGGTGTTGCAGGGCACCTGAGGCATGAAGGCAATAAAATAATAGCCGAGAACAATGAGTTTGGAGCTAAATGTAATACCCTGCGATACAATAACCCGAACCCAGAATACAATACATTTTGCAACACCAAGAAAGGCCCGAAAAACCTTGTTTTACGCCGATGAATTATTAAGAAATATTGCGTTAACTAAATATGATGATGCATTAATCCTCTACTCTTCTCCGTCGTCGACTGGAGACTGACAAATCACGTGATGTTTGAAAAGTTAATAACATATTGTATTTTCGTGTTTGTTGATAGGTGCGCAGCTTGAGCGAAGATCTGTTTGATCTCGTTCATCATCAGTCTGAGCCTTGTAGCCGCACTGGTGTCATGGCTGCCTTTGAAACAATGGAAGACTTTGAAAGGTAAAAACATGATGATGATAGTGGTGATGAGTATAATTAATATTGATGACAATGATAATGGTGATAATTAAAAAAAAAAAAAAATTGCTGATTATTATCATGATGATACCTGATAATGATGGTGATCGAATGACGCTACTTGTAATGATGATTACGACGATAACTGCTGCCAATCTTGCACTGTAATCACACTGTCCAAGTATTTACGCAGCTGTCTTTAACATTGTCTCGTATTTAGGCATTTTGACTTGGTCATGGGGAGGTTCCAAGCACCAAACTTGGTTCCCAAGTCGCCCAAGCCGGGATTTAAACGATCGGGCTCTGGTTCATTAATGGAAGCAGAAATAAAAAAACAGGTAGATACAGATATATATATAGATATGTCTGATAAACAAAAGGCTGATAAAACAGCCATCCAAAATTCGGAGATTAGGAGCGAGACCGAGCCAAAGTTGAATAATATTTGGTTTTCATTTTATGTGGAACAGTTTATTAAAGTGCTACTCTGACGAAAATCGCTCAAACTTGGATTCAGCTGAAACTTCCTAAGAATACTCTTTAAAGGTCCAATAATCACTGTATGAAGTGTTTTAGCGATTTTCGTCAGAGTAGCACTTTAATATTTGAGTTAAAATACGTTTCCCTGAAAACCTTGACCATTTTTCGTGTTGGATGCGAAATTTTCCAGCGGTATTTTTTTTCTTGACGTATGATCTTGCGCATGCGCGTACTGTACTTTTTTTAGCCCTGCCTCTTTCGTGCTTCTTGATTGGTTGACTTTGTAGCTAATCAAAATCTCACAATTCTGCTTAATAAGCACATAATCTGCCTTCTATTGTGATTAGTTGAGACCGTAGCCAATCAAAATCCCATAATTATACTCAAGAAAACAGTCTATCTTCTGTTATGATTGGTTGAGGTTGTAGCCAATCAAACGTCCCAATTTCCACTGATACGATATTTCTGTCGTCTACAATGATTGGTTGATACTGTAGCGATCCCCACTAAAACAAATTAACCTATTGGTTTATTTTTCGATAGCAAAGTGGCTGTGAGGAAGAGCCAATCCACATCGTTAACATTGCTCTCATGATTGGAAAGAATCTCAACATGGACGAATGTCGTGAGGTTGTGTCACAGTTTACCATGCAAAAGGTATTTAAACAAAGTTGGCAGGAGAGTATATTAATGCAAAGCTGGAAATTCGCTAGATTTTTGAGTGCACTAAAGGCCAAGGGGAATCCAATGTGGAATATATTTAGTGCATTCGCTTTTCACCTCTAGGGTCTCAGTTGCAAGCATTCCCAACAAAGTCAAATGAAAAAAACATGGCGACCATCTCGGTGCAGTTAACAATGGATGCAAATGAGAAATCTTCTGTTATATGACACACCAACATGGCTGTGATGATGTAACGTTAAAATCGAAGAATTAGCAATTGATTGGTTTTGCTAAAGGAAGCTTTCGGCTGTGGCACATGCGTTAGTTTAAAAAGTTGATAGGGATCTTTCATCTCATATGGGTGGATTCTTTAAACTATTATGGAACTGAATGAAAGAAATGGAATGCGCTTATTTTCAGAAAGATGTGCTGAAGGAGAAGACAATCAGAAGAATTACATATTTGATATGTGATGGCAAGGTAGTGTTGAATAAAAATTCCACATGAAATGAATAGTTGAATGGTGCAATATTTCTTGATTTGAATGTTGCGTGTTTTAGTTTTGAAGATTCACTTCCAATATAGCTACCTATCTAGTCTAACTTTTAAGTTATCATAGGTAGCTTGTACTTTATGTATGTCATATTTCTCACAAATGTAAATATTTAAATATTGTTTTATATTAATAAGTACTGAATAAGATATTGATTGATTGATATATTAATGGCGTCATTTAAGCAATTTGAGTGTAATTGTTGTAATGCTGCATGGCCATTATGAGAAAACAAATTTACATTAACCTTCATGTATCAGTAAACCACGAGTTTGTGTGAACCAGTTCAATTTTGTATGTTAAATGAAGCCTTGTACTTGACGTCTTATATATATTTTTATTAATTATTATTTTTCGTTTCGCAGGGTTCATTCCCATGGTTCTTCACTTTTCGTGCCAAGGACGATGTATGTATTGAATATATTTGCATTTGAATCGAAAAATGTTTTATTGAAATATCATTGTCTAGTCTAGTCGGGTTAAATACTGTGTCGTAGAAACAACTATATAAGATTAAAAGAATAATAGTAGCAGCAAACCAGACAGCAGCAGCAGCAATAATCAATTACGAAAACAGCAACAACAACAGCAACAGCTACCACATCAATTGCAGCAGCAGCAGCAACAGCTACCACATCAATTGCAGCAGCAGCAGCAACAGCTACCACATCAATTGCAGCAACAAAAGCAGCAGTAACAACAACAGCATCCACATTCAGTTCTAACTTGCATTATGAAAAGGAACGTACTTTTTTCCCCTCATGCACAGTTTCAGTGTACATAAGTGGTTAGCTTTCTGAATTCTGTGTGAAATAAAGTTATCATTTTTATTATCATCATCATCATCATCATCATTATTATTATTATTATAACGTTTTTTCATATAACTTTTAGTTCGAGGAAGATCAAATCTATCGACATTTAGAGCCAGCTCTTGCCTTTCAACTCGAGATAAACCGCTTGAGGAATTTCGACCTCGAACTGATCTCTACAACCAACCACAACCTCCATCTTTACTTTGGCTCAGCTAAAAAGGTACTTTACTTTATTTTGATATGTTTAAAAAAATATCATACTATTTATCATCATTGTCGTCGTCATCATTATTGTCAAAAACTCATTTTCATCATCATCTCATAATAAGCATTATCGTTATTATTATCTTCTTCACGGCCACCTTTATCAACAACTCATCATCATTATAACATGCAAATCATTATCAACAATCACCATCACCACCACCACTACCACCATCATCATCATCTGCATTACAGTTACCATCATTATCATCATCCATCATCATCATCACCACAACTATCATTATCACCATCACCACCACCACCATCATTATCATCATCATATAATCATCATTATCATGACCATCACCATCACCACCGCCATAATCATCATCATCTGCATTACAGTTACCATCATTATCATCATCCATCATCATCATCACCACAACTATCATTATCATCATCACCACCAACACCATCATTATCATCATCATATAATCATCACCATCAATATCATGACCATCACTATCACCACCGCCATAATCATCATCATCTGCATTACAGTTACCATCATCATCATCCATCATCATCATCACCACAACTATCATTATCATCACCACCACCACCATCATTATCATCATCATCATCATATATATAATCATCACCATCATTATCATGACCATCACCATCATCACCAGCACCATAATCATCATCTGCATTACAGTTACGATCATTATGATTATCATCATCCATCATCATCACCATCACCACCGCCATCATCACAATCACCATCAACATCACCACCACTACCATCATCATCATCAGCAGTACACATCATCACAGAGTTCTCAGTGATATAATTCTCATTCTTTCTCCCTTCTCCACAGCTGAGTAACAAGACCGAGGTGACAGATTATCGCTTCTTCATTCGCACCATCGTCAGGCATTCGGATTTCATAACCAAGGTAGTACTAATATTTTGCAAGAGCCTTTCATGTGATGAATTTTCATTCAACTCTGACTCACCATCAATACATCATTAGGAAGCTTCGTTTGAGTACATGGAGAAAGAAAGTGAGATTCAGCTCTTGGAGGCTTTGGATCAACTGGAAGTGTCTTTCAGCGAAAGTGTAAGAAATATATTATCAATCTTCTACTTCTTCTACTTCTTCCTTCTTGCATGGGTATTTTGTTCGATTTCTTCCTTGATTGATTGCTTGCTTGTTTGTTTGCTTGTTTGCTTGTTTGTTTGTTTGCTTTCTTGCCTGCTTCTTCGTTACGTTAGTTACTTAGTTTGTTCGTTCATAGTATTTAACTCTTCTGGTGTTGTTCTCAAACTTGTCTGTCTCGGCCCAGTCTTATTCTTGGCTTCATTTCAGCCCAAAAGAACCGACTGTAATCATATATTCCTACACTTTGCTCCCTGCGTCATCATTGAACCCGATCGGGTGAGTACAACCACATAACCTGGCCTAGAGTTACTATGTACGTTTTCTACAACGCTAATATACTAATATAATGATTGTATTGATTTTTTTATTAGATCGAAGACAGTATTCGTCACATCGTCATGCGCTATGGGCGGAGACTCTGGGCATTGCGCGTCTTGCAGGCAGAAATTAAAGTTTCAATCAGGTGATTTGAACTTCCACAAAAGTTTACGCCAATAATGACAAGAAGTTGGTGTGTTGAATACAACGAGTGATAAGAAAGAACCTCAAATGCTGTGTAAAAATACTTCCCAATTCTACTGATTTTTGACGTCCTTCCTTGCTTCCTTGCTTCCTTCCTTCCTTGCTTCCTTCCTTCGTTCCTTCCTTCCTTCCTTCCTTCCTTCCTTCCTTCCTTCCTTCCTTCCTTCCTTCCTTCCTTCGTTCGTTCGTTCGTTCGTTCGTTCGTTCGTTCGTTCGTTCGTTCGTTCGTTCGTTCGTTCGTTCGTCCCTTCGTTCGTCCCTTCGTTCGTTCCTTCGTTCGTTCCTTCGTTCGTTCCTTCGTTCGTTCCTTCGTTCGTTCCTTCGTTCGTTCCTTCGTTCGTTCCTTCGTTCGTTCCTTCGTTCGTTCCTTCGTTCGTTCGTTCCTTCCTTCCTTCCTTCCTTAGTTCCATCGTTCCTTCCTTCCTTCAATTTATAAATCCAAGACCTTTTAAAAAAATCAAGTGAAAAACCGATCCCATGAATGAGGTACATTGCTCTTTGTAATCGTTCTTCTCTTAGACTTACTCCAAATGGAAATGTGATTCCACTGAGAATGTTCATCTCTAACGAGTCTGGTTACTACCTGGACTTCTGTACGTACAAAGAAGTGGTGGACAGTCGAGGACAGGTAGAAATCAAAGACTGTAACTTTAATGGAACTTTTATCTTAGGCGTAATGATTTCCCATTCTTCACCACATGTCATTCCCTAGAGTATTATCTTTTTGTTTAACGCTTGCGCATCAGAAGGCACATGAATATGGATACGACTCAAACAAAGAATCGTATTCCCAAAAGAATGACACGCGGTCTGAAATGGGAAAATATTACGCACAAAATAAAGTAAGTCTATTGATAGAAGTCTTACATGTTGGTTATATATCTTTAGCATAATGGTTAGCATCTATTCATCGTTACCTCAATATAAATGTAATGTTTAGCATTATGTATGGTATCTAACTCGTAAAGCATCTTGGATTAAGTTTCCTCCCGGAAATAAAAATGATTTCTTCGTTTGGGTGCGCTGTTCGTGCAAGAATACGCCTCATTTGCGATACTCATTTACATTCAAAGATCTAACAAATTTGTTATTACTGCAGATGGTGTTCGAAACCTACGGATCCAAAAGAGGCCCACTTCAAGGGTTACCCACCATCACCCCCTATGTCACCAAAGACCATTTGCAGGTTAGTCTTAATTAAATGGGGTGATCCCGGCTATGCTTGAGTCTTGATGTACCTTTACAATGCATGAGGTTGAAGATCTACATTATTTTCTAGCTGAAGCGATTCAAGGCTCAGTCTCTTGGTACGACCTATGTCTACGACTTCCCAGAGCTCTTCCGTCAGGTACTTTCCCATTCACGCTATTTGTGAATTATTTTCAAAATGTACCAAATGACTGTTTAAGTTATATATTTTTCCCCCTTTTTATAACCTGAAGGCTGTCGTGAAAATGTGGAAAAAATGGGCAAAATATTCTGTTGAAGAAGTGGAAACACCACGTGATCCGGTGAGTATGTGACAGAGTTACTTCTTTCTCTTTCTTGTTCTCTCGCTCGCTCTGTTAGTAACCTCCCTCCCTCCTTTCCTTGTTTCCTTGTTTCCTTGTTTCCTTGTTTTCTTGTTTTGTTGCTTCGTTGCTTCATTGCTTGCTTCGTGTTTCGTCCCTTCGTTCCTTACTTCCTTGCTTCCTTGCTTTCCCCTTGCTTCCTTGCTTTCCCCTTGCTTCCTTGCTTCCTTGCTTCGTTGCTTCCTTGCTTCCTTCCTTCCTTGCTTGTTTGCTTTCCCCTTGCTTCCTTGCTTCGTTGCTTCATTGCTTGCTTCGTTCCTTCGTTCCTTGCTTGTTTGCTTTCCCCTTGCTTCCTATGCTTCCTTGCTTCCTTGCTTCCTTGCTTCCTTGCTTCCTTCCTTCCTTGCTTGTTTGCTTTCCCCTTGCTTCCTTGCTTCGTTGCTTCATTGCTTGCTTCGTTCCTTGCTTGTTTGCTTTCCCCTTGCTTCCTATGCTTCCTTGCTTCCTTGCTTCCTTGCTTCCTTGCTTCCTTGCTTCCTTGCTTCATTGCTTCCTTGCTTCCTTGCTTCCTTGCTTTCTGGCTTCCTATGCTTCCTTGCTTGTTTGCTTTCCCCTTGCTTCCTATGCTTCCTTGCTTCCTATGCTTCCTTGCTTCCTTGCTTCCTTGCTACCCTTCTTCCTCCCTGCTTCCTCCCTCCCTCCCTCTCTTACTCCTCCCTTACTCTATCGCCCCCTAATCCTCCCACCCTAATCAACTTGTCTTGTTGGTTGAAACTTATACCAGATCTTTCTATTTTCAGATAACTGTAACTGAGTACATTCTGGATGAAAACAACCAGTTGATGCCCATCAATCGTTTGCCTGGGGAAAACACGGTAATAAATGACACTTAATGACTTACAGCAGAGTACCGTCAATCATGTAATTCCTTAAGTGCCCTTTAATATAAAGATGTTTTTAGGGCTCTGGAAGATTCCTGGGAGATTTTATTTTGCTTATCAGAGTTTTGTTATAATTTTGACTGTTACTTGCACTACTGTGATACCGTAATTCCTGGAAATGTCCTGGAGAATTCTAAAAAATTCTCCTTTTTCCTATAATTCTTAAAACATTCCTGGAATTTCAAGTCAATTCTAGAAAAAATAAATTATTCATGTAGGTGGAGTTTCTCGTCGTATGTAATCGGTATTTACATTTATTATATATTTTTTAGACTGGAATGATTGCCTGGAAAATGGAATGCGCGACTCCTGAATGTCCAGAGAAAAGAGAGGTAAAGAGGTGTTGCTGGATCTCGTGATGGCAGCCATGTTAGATGGCAGGAACAATACAATCGTTTTACATGAGAAAGAATTCAATTTCTCATAGTAAAGGGATTCTTTAGACCTATTTCCTTTTGGCATAACGTTTTCCATTTAAGACAACGTGTCAACGTGTGAGTTATCCGTATTCATGTGTCGTATGATACTCTAGGGAATGACACGTGGACTGAAATGGGAAAACATTATGCCCATCTGCCACCTTTTCGGTTCCTTTTAGGTACTTATACTTAGGTTATTTGGGATAGGTTTTCAATTCTATTTTTTCTATAACAGATCATCGTTGTTGCAAATGACATCACACACATGATTGGATCATTTGCGATCGAAGAGGATTTTCTCTTCAAGGTTAGTAAACGCGCACATTCCGCCTTGATCGCCAACCAGCGAACTTTTTGTTCTTAGCTTAGCATCATTATTTTTCTAGGTTTTCTGTCCTCGCCAAACATGTTCTAAGAATAGTATTTATTTTCATAGCTGCAATCTTGGTTGAATTTAACAAAAAAATCGTCACTAGTCTCTGTTCTATCAACCACCATGGCCGCCATGTCTTTTGTTATTTCAGGCCTTGGAATGATTGAAGACCAGTAGTTATGAGACAAGATTCTGGAATTATTTTTACCATTAATACATTGCGTACTTAACAACTCAGTATACTCAGTATATATATAAGTTTTTTTTATTTTTTTACTGCAGCGAGCCTCTGAACTCGCTCGTTCCAAAGGTATACCCTTCGTGTATCTTTCCGCAAACAGTGGTGCTCGCTTAGGCGTTGCAGAGGAAGTCAAACACCTGTTCAAAATAGCCTGGAACGATCCAAAATGCCCTGAAAAGGTAAAAAACTGAAGAAAAAATGACATTTGATTGATTGTCAGCGACATGCAAGTCAAAAACAACATTCCAGTGATGTTTGATTCACGTTTATTAGCCAGACATCCATGCAATATTCTTTTCTTTCTTTTTTACTCAGGGCTTTAAATACCTCTATCTCACCCCAAGTGACTTCAAGAAGGTAACTTCAACCTCTGCTTTAAACGGCTATAAATTACTTTATTGTGTTGTATTAACTTGTGTCCACGTTTGTTCTTCATCAGCTTAGTGCCACGAATTCTGTACATGCTGAAATGATTGAAGACGATGGCGAGGCCCGTTACAAGATAACCACTATTATAGGTAAGAAAACTTTGAAAACACCATCTATTACAGCGATTCTTAATCACATGCGCCCTCTAGCGGTTGTTTTTGTCGCGACGAAGAAGGTTTTGGTGGACGTCAATCACAGACGTTTCCATAAAATTGTCTGAAAACACAAAGCTATACGGGCACGTGCCTATAGAATGTCACCGTTGCACCGTGTAAACAGTCTTGCAACTTGTGTCGCAACACCGTTGCGAGACAAGTTGCAGAGAAAATTGCTTCGTGTAATCGCACCTTAACATTACTTTGTTCCATGTACAGGGAGCGAAGGAGGAATAGGAGTAGAGAATCTTCAAGGTTCTGGAATGATAGCAGGAGAGATGGATGCTGCGTATATGGACACTGTTACCATTAGCCTGGTAAGGATTCTACACTTACCGTTCTGTGAAGACCCAAAATGATCCATAGGGAATCAAGGTGTAGCGGTAGTACTCTCGCCTCTCACCCTCTGGGGTCTACGGTTCGATAGTCCTGGACTCGCCATCACATGTGAGCAGAGTTTGTAAGATCTCTCCCTTCATTCGAGCGCTCTCCAGAGTAAAAAGACTTGAAAGTGGAGGCCTATCGTATTAGTGTGGACGAGCGAAACGCTGAGGCTTTTGAAAACGCTGACGTCATTCACACTGGCATGTCTGTTTTTCGCATGCGCAGATAATGATATTCTATCATTTCCGATCGGATGTGGACTCGTATGTGCCTTTTGATCGTTTTAGTGTCGACGCTATGAAAACGCTATGGTGGACGCGAAGCGGTCGATGCGCTTTCGCTGAGACAAAAACAGAGCCGTTAGACGTTAATGCATAAACGTGGATAAGACGTAGATTCTAATAGACCTCGTGCATGGGATGTTTAGGACAAAGTTTTTTCAAAAAATCCCAAGAGAATTGGAAACCTATCATTATGTCCTCCAAATTGAGCTGCATTCCGACGTGTTGTAAGGGATATATTCGATGTGTGTTGTACAGTTGTTTGATAGTTTTGGATTTTTGTTTTTTTCATTTCAGGTAACCTGCCGTGCTGTTGGAATTGGTTCTTATTTAGTGCGTCTTGGTCAGAGAGTCATTCAAACAGAAAACGCTCATTTAATTCTCACAGGATACAATGCTCTAAATAAGGTAAGTGAACAAGCATATGTGGTAGGAAGATAAATATACACAGGGGAAAATAATCTACTTTTATGCTATTTTTTAGAAACTTAGATGCTATTTTAAGAATCAATCTTTTTTCTGAATGCGCATCGCGCGCTCTTCCCTGTGATTCTAAAAATAGCATCAAACGGTGCCTATGATGGTTTATACGAGCATGAATATCAGAGATTCCTTCTCTTAGTTCATTTTCTCTTGATGTACAGCTATATCAAAAAAGGTTGGTGTAGCTGGTTTAGGTTTTGTTGCATGTTGATTCCTATATTAGGCTTGAAATATATTATATTCATATGTAAATAATGTCAACAGAAGAAATTCTGCCCGAAAAACTTGGAGAATTTTATATCGTTGTGTCCTTCCACATCACCTATAGAGCAGTTCAGCTTGGTATTCAACGTGCAACGGTTTTTGAAATTGCTGTATTTGTTACAACTCGTTTTCTTAATACGAATTTATTGATGGTTTTCAACCATTCCCAAGAGAATTAAATAACAAAAGACACGGCGGCCATGTTGGAGGATATAACAAAAGAATTCATTGATAATTCTTTTGTTAAATTCCTCCAACATGGCCGCCGTGAAAACCATCAATAGAGCAGTTCGGGCTTGGTATTGAACATGCAACCTGTTTTGAAAAAGCTGTATTTGTTCTAACGTTTTCTTAATACAAAATTATTGTCACGCTAGGTTCTTGGACGTCAGGTGTACAGCTCTAACATGCAGCTAGGTGGACCACAGATTATGCACAATAACGGTAAGAAGACATACATTATTGGCCCTTCCGAAGCACGCGCTGAATCATGGGGCTTTTTTAAAGACTGCATTTTTTTAATATGGCGGAAAGCTTCAGAAACCCTCATGAAAATCAGTCCGAAAAGCAAAGTAAATATGAGTCGATTCAAAATCTGAAACCTGTAAAACGAAAGATACAAATGGCCTTCATAAAACAGCCCTATTCGTTACCAGTTTTCCGAGTAACGTCGGAGCACTGGTTCAACAGAGCATTTTGGAATTCCAAATTCCCGCTGCATTCATTGATTGCCGACTCATTTACTCAGGCTTAGCCTCGTATCAGTGTCTAAATATTCACAAATACCAACGGTAAAGTAAAGAATGCATAACTTCAACGATACAAACACTTTGAAATTCCACGGACCTTCACTGGAACACATGAATATTCTGTACGAATTCGAGGCTAACCCTGAGCAACAGAGAACTCGAAACTAGAGTATTCCATGGTGAGATTTGTACTTTTTTTGTTAACAATTTACCTGTAAATCTAAGAATATTTTTGTTTTTATCAAGGTGTTACTCACATGGTGGTACCAGATGATTTTGGTGGTATAGCAGCCATCATGGATTGGCTAGCTTTTGTTCCTAAGGTAAACTCCTTACTTTTCTTACTTAAATACTTATTATAAATTAACTGTTCTAAATCTCGCGTTCTGATTTGTTGGAAGTGCGTGCTATATGAGAGCACACAGCACGCTCGCGTACTTTCAGTTTCGTCATTCACGTTATTGGTATTTCATAAAAGAAAAAAAAACTTGCCTACTGTGCTGTGCTGTGCGTGGAGTTTATAAAGCACTTGGTGATTGGCAGATCACCCGAGAAGTGTCGAAAAGCACTCCGCTACGTGTCATGCTTCTCCTAACACTTCTCTTGTGTTCTGCCAAATCCCGCGTGCTTTATAACTGCACACAGCACGCGCGCGCGTTTTCTATTTCTTCAATAGAATACTTTTTTTCTTGACGTTAAGCTGTAGACTTCATATATACCTAATTCAAAATACGTTGTCATCGCCAAAGGCGATAGGCGATAGGTCATTCCGACATGGAAATGGTTTCATTGAATACAAAAAACATTGAATCAGTCTCAGCACGAAGGTCCATGCTCTTGACGAGAATGAGAAGCAGAAACACAAGTCATTCCAGCTACTCTTGGATCTTGAAATGACATATATCCTATCACTTTTCGCCTATCTCCTATTATTGTGTATTTTATTATTAGTTTTTGCGAAAGCTTACAATTGCGAAAGCTTGCATTATTATTTGAGAAAGAAAGCGGTAGAACGTCAACGTACGCATGCGTGGTTTCTACAAAAGAAGCTGAAACGATGGGGGGGGGGGGGGGGGGGGAATTGAAATTTTATTTCCTTAAAAATTAATTATAGTTAAAAGACTTGAAAATCAATAGGTTATAATTAATCCTTATTCATAGTGTCGTGGTGGACCATTACCCGTGTTGAAGTCTAAAGACCCTATAGATAGAGATATCGAGTTTATACCAACCAAAGCTCCTCATGATCCAAGAAACTTCATATGTGGCTGCCCCAGTCCAGGTTAGTACGCTGACATTAAAAACATGTTTGAAGTCCATTGATGGATATACAGTCAATTCAAAAAACGTTGTCGTCGACCGGCTCAAGCCTATGCGACTGGACCGAAGGGAATATGGGTAAAACTCACTGAAGCGATTAAATATTCGTTCTGAATTAATTGTTCCCGCTAGTAATAAGATAATAATGGCGAGAAACAATCCAATAAATGCATGTCTTCGGGTTTAGGGAAAGAAAAAAAAAAGTAGTAGTTATGATTCAGTTCACAATTTCGAAAATATGAAGGCATTAAAAAAACGTCTCCTTCAACACTTCCCGCTCGCCTACGAAGGTTCGTGCTGTAAACCACGCATAACTAGTCAGATAAAATTATGCAGTCAACTCGGCTTCAATGATTACTACCCAGAGTTCCTTTCGGTCCAGTCGCGTAGGCTTAAGTTGGTCGACGACAACATTTTTTGAATTGACTGTATATTACAAACGGTACAGGTTCTAAGTCTATTTTTTGTTTCGTAGGAAAAGAAGGGGAATGGCTCAGTGGATTTTTTGACCGAGATTCATTTGTGGAAACTTTGCACGACTGGGCCAAGACTGTTGTCTGTGGAAGAGCAAGGTAAGAATATGAACCATGACTAATAAAAACGATGAATGTGACTACTTTCTCTCTTTTATTTATATTCCCTTTTATTCTCTTTTCTTCCTGTTTGCCTACTTGGCTACCTCTCTCCCTCCCACTTTGCCTACCTCCCTCCTCCATTCCTCCTTTCCTGCCTTCCTACCTCTTTGCCTGCCTTCCTTCCTTCCTCCCTCTCTACCTCTGTTCCTACCTCCCTTGTCTACCCACCTCTCTACCTCCTTCCCTCCCTGCCTCCCTTCATCTCTACCTCTGTGTCTCTCACTACCTTTCTACCCTCTAAATAACTCCCTCCCTCCCTCTTTAACTACCTCCCCGCCCATTCAGTCATGCACCTGCCTTCCTCACCAACTCTTAGCTTCTTTTCTCTCACCTTCTCTACCCACCTATCTACCCAACCTACCACAAACCTGTCTACCCAACTTACCACCAACCTACCTACCGAAACAACCAAACATTTAACCTAAAATATGGCAAGGAACTACGTCAAAAATGTCGTATTTGTTTAGATTGGGTGGATTTCCTATCGGAGTACTTGCTGCTGAAACACGCGCGGTAGAAGTCGTCATCCCAGCAGATCCTGGCAACCCAGACTCTGACATCAAGGTTAGATATCAATATTCAAGCATTCAGGCAATGTAACCTAAGGGGGAGGGGCAGCTCTCATTTTTGTACTCCAAAAATTCCATACTTGAACATTGAAATGGCGTGTATAGTATGCCATCAGTAGACTTGATTCCGGACTCGTAGGAAATTTGAATGGCAAGTTAACTATAGAAATGTATGGATGATAAAGCATGAGGGTAGTGCTTATCCCCTTCACTGAAGGCTGTTATTGAGATTCATTCTGCTGATTAGTACCATACAATAAAATACTTTCTGTGTTTGCCTGTCATTGTAGGCGGTATCAAGACTCACTAGATTCATTCAGCCGATGGATATGAGCAAGAGAGCATAAATAAGAGAGGGAAACTTCTTAATAACGCGCGCGCCATGTAAATTCCCGGTTGGGCTATTTCAAGTAACCGGATGCAGTTTAAATTTCGCCTTACCCTAATCCCATGCGTCATCCACTTGCGCGCGCGCTCTTTCCGTTTATTCTTTTGATAACTATTTATGCTCTCTTGATACGAGGAAAAATGAAATAGATATATATTGTTTGATTCATAGATAAGCCAGCAAGCAGGTCAAGTGTGGTATCCAGATTCGGCCTATAAGACAGCTCAAGCCATCAATGACTTCAACAAAGAGCAGCTACCCTTGATGATCTTCGCCAACTGGCGCGGGTTTTCAGGGGGAATGATGGACATGTACGACTCTGTTCTAAAATATGGAGCGTACATTGTCTCCGCTCTCCGTGACTTTAAACAGCCAGTGTTTGTGTATATCCCTCCGTACGGGGAGCTGCGCGGAGGAGCTTGGGTTGTGATAGATCCATTTATTAACCCTGAAGCAATGGAAATGTATGCTGATGAAAAGAGCAAGTAAGAAGCACGGAGTTGAGCTTTAGGGGTCGTACTAGTCCTATACACTCATTATTTCACCAACAAAGATCAAGGTGTCTGGGTTTTTGGCTCCAGTCAGTAAGAAAATAATATGACAGAAGTTTGGAAATTTTCTTGACGGAAACCAAAGACCTGGATGTTTTGGGTCGTGTGATTATTAAAGTGGGTGTTAGGTTTACTCTTATTGAAAGGAGACGTACAACTTATTAAACAACAATTTTCAAGTTTGCCGAACTTTTTTTGGTTGCTTTTATTACCACTTAGCGCGCGACAAACTTTCATTGTTGCACGAAGTGTAAGCTCTCTAATTTTGTTCAAGGAGAAGTCAGTATATTTTCTGTTACCCTGACCTGGAATATTTAGGTGAGGAGAGGGACTGGGAGAATCACACATTTAATTTCAGTTTGTGATAATCAAGATGGCATCTGGTCAGATTTGATGCTGATTGGTCAATATTAGTTTTACGTCATTTTGCGTCACTAGCGACTAAAGAAATGAATTTGCTTTTATTTTTTTTTAGAGGTAATGTTCTAGAACCGTCTGGAACAGTAGAAATCAAGTTTAGACGCAAGGATCTCGTTAAGACCATGCGAAGACTGGACAGTAAATACATAGAGTTGACACAGGGACTTACTGTGACTGGTAAGTAATGATTAGGCTATAATAGTCCCCTTCACAGTTCCCTGCGCCATCTTGAAAGGTAGCCATGCCTTTGCATCGAAGCAAGACGAACGGTGAGCTTCCAATGATAGAGACATGTGAATAATTGTCCAAGGTGTTAAAAAAAGGTCTCTATCATTGCAAGCTCACTGTTCGTCTCGCTTCGATTCAAAGGCACGGCTACCTTTCAAGATGGCGCAGGGAACTGTGAAGGGGACTATTCTAAAGGGAAGTAGAACATACATACAGAGAGACAGACACACGACACACCGTCAGACACACAGACAGACAGAAATATCAGTTTGAAGAACAAAGTAGGAATAATGAAATTCCTTTTTAATTTTTTTTCTCTTCAATGCAGACGTTTCTCAGAAAGAAAGAGAAGAAATTGAAAGAAAGATAAAAGAAAGAGAAGATGAACTAATTCCAGGATATCAACAGGTGAGAATAGATAACATCTTATAACAGACAACAACAACAACAACAACAACAACAGCATGTAGCACCATAAACAACCACAGCCGCGACACTAACAACAACAGCAACAACAACGAAATGGACACAAAAATTTCCAACGAAAACAATAACAACATAATGACTACAACAGCAGGAGCAAAAACAACAACTGCAGCAACAACAACAAACAGTAAGAGACGCATCATTCTAACACAGGAATCCATTATCTATGTTTCAGGCAGCGGTCGACTTCGCTGATCTTCACGACACGCCCGGGAGAATGCTGGAAAAGAATGTAATCAGTGTAAGTATGCTAATCTTAGCTAACCACAGGGAACCCAACTTAAATAAAAAGTTAGACAAAAATATAATTCTAAAAAAAACCTTGGTTGAATATTTTTGGGTTTGAGACCAAGAAAGCGTGCTAGCTACATGATATTAGTGAAGGGGAAAATCAGGCAAAAATACACTACAATATTTTCAGCTGATTGAAACTCATTAATTATCTGAGACCAAGGTCAAAGGTCAAATTCACGAGCCGAACCTAATGACATCAAAGAAGACCGCCTTGTTAACCATTGTTTCAATTAGGTTCGGCTCATGTGAAGTTCGACGTTTGACTTGATCCTTAGTAATAATATGCTCTAATTTTCAAAATCTGAAACTCAATCTTTTCATTGGTTTATCAAGGACATTATCAAATGGAAGCAGTCAAGAAGGTTCTTTTACTGGCGGCTGAAGCGTATTTTATTGGAGAGGGAAGTGAAGGGACGACTACGTGGTGCTAATGGGTTTGTATTAATAAACTCCAAAAAACCTTCAAGTTCAATACCCTGAAACAGCCTCTGGGTTGATCTAAGTCATGGCACGGCTAACTCACAGATCAAACCCTGAAACAACATCTGGGCTGATCTAAGTCGGCACGGCTAACTCACAGATCAAACCCTGAAACAACCCCTGGGCTGATCTAAGTCAGGCCACGACTAAATCACAAAAGTAATTGGTGGCTTGTTGGGATTTGTGGAGGGAGACAAATCGGAGAACCTGGAGAAAAACCATGGAATCAAGGGCGAGATCCAACAAAGTCAACTTACATGTGATGTCGAGCCCAGGAATCTAACCTGAGAACCCAGGATAGGAGGCGAGTGTGATTGATTGCACTACCGCTAAACCAGTGTCCTTTCAGTGGGGAGACTTTAACTGACTTTATCATGATGTCGATTGTATTTTTTTTCCAGTGACATTTCATCGGGGCAGCTGAATTCAACCTTGGAAAGATTGTTTCTGGAGGCCAATGGAAGTGCAAAGGTAAACATTGTGGGTGGAACATCTCCCTCTCCCCTGCCCTGCTGTGCTGATCTGCTACGCTCTGCTCTGATCTCCTATGCTCTTCTCTCTGTTGACTGATCTGCTCTTCTTTTCCCTCCCGTGCTCTGCTCTGTCAACTAATCTGATACACTCTGCTCTGATTTTCTGCTCTGCTTTGCAATTCTCTCCTCTGCTCTGTCTACTTATCTGCTACGCTCTGCTCTGATCTGATCTCTTATGTTTCTCTCTTCTCTCTTCAAACAAGTTTTCATAAAGTTATTTAACCTACTTTAACAGTGCATACAAATCTTATATCACCCTGTCTAACCGAACATATTCATACTTGCAGTCCTACTTGTGGTCGGATAACCAGGCTGTATCAGAATGGCTTGAGAAGGAACTGAACCAGGAGAAGGATTCAGTGATTGCCGACAACATTAAATGGTTCAGAAGAGACTGCGTGTTGAAAAGCATCAAGAAGTATGTGTCGTGACGTTCTTTTTCATTTTGCATTCAGTGTCAGTCTTAGCACAATTAGAAAAGATAAAATGGATGGGATGGGACAGGATAGTAAAGGAAATATAGAATTGGATGGTACGGAAATGGGATGTTTTAATGGGATGTTTTAATGAGATGATATGGATTTTTAGGAAGGGTAGAGGGAATGGGAAGAATGGGGTGGGATGGGAAGGTTGGATGGCATGAATATGCCATTTATAATAACAAGTCACGTGACCATACCTTCTTAAATCGAGCAGTTGTGTCAAAATAAACACCAAAAAAGAAAAGAGCACCTCGATATTAGTAAGAAGGCAAAGTTTTAGCTCTTAAGAAATAGCACACGAGAAATGGCATTAAGAGTATAAAATCGAATATTCTTAGAAGATATGTATGGGAAAATGTTTTTGATGGCAAGAGCTTGCCATACAGCTCATTTCCCAATACAAATGGGCCCTTTCTCAAAATTATCTTGAATGCGTGGCTAACATGAAAATACAAAGAAATACCACAAATTCCATCGAGCAAAAGTGTGATTTCTTTTGTATTTTCATGTTAGCGTTGCATCTACGTTCTTTCTGACAAGGGTCCAATCTCCACTCACAAAATTAATTCAATTTCTTTTGAATGTTTTAGTCTTGTTCAGGAGAACCCCGATATCGCAATGGATTCCATCGTTCACATCACCCAACAGATGAACTCCACCAATCGCAACGAGTTCTTTCGCATCCTCAGTAACCTCGATGCCAAGGCTAGTTTAGAAGGAAACAATTATGTTACAAGCACCTGAAACATGCCAAGGCTACTAAAATAGATATCGCATTATTTTAACTATTAATTCAATATTAATTCATTAACGACGTGAAACCTTATAGTTTTGTGTGAATGGCGCAATTCAAACACAACTATTAAGTTTCACGTGTAAAACCTGCGCGTTTTACGTTGCAAACGTCCGATATAGAAGCTTTTAATGAAACCTACCATTCGCGTAACGCCTCACAGAAGCTCGCAAATGCAGTATAAGAGAATAGGCCCTTTGTAGCTCAGTAATCACGTGCTGATTAATTTATTGAGAGCAAATGAATGAACATCTTGATTCCCATGGGTGAAATATATTGGTGAGCAAACAAAATTTCTACAACCTGTTTCGAGAGATCGTAATAAAACCGCATTTCGTAACACACTGGTTACACGTTTTCATTCGATCAGTTCTTTACAAGTAGCTAAAAAGAATCGCCAATTTAAAATAAATGTAAAATTTTGCTCACCAGTACAGACACGTGACCGTTAACTGCAAAGGGCCTATCTAAACCCAAAGTTGATTGGAAAGGTTTAACTTGCCATGCTCGAATGAGATGATTCGAAAACACTTTAGGTTATAGTACTAAAGTTTAATGCCAATATTTATCATTGAACAGAGAACCATACACCAGAGAATATGGACTAATAAATTAACTTTAAATTTTTTATTCTGCTTTATTTTTGAAATTAGAGTTAGGCCCCGTCCACACGTATCCGCAAATTTTTGTATCCGCAAATTTTTTTTGCGGACACGGGTTGCGTCCACACGTATCCGCAAATTTTTGTATCCGTATCCGCAAATTCTACGAAAACGGACACGTGTGGACGGTGAAAACGATTCGAATACGCTGCGTGTGGACGCAAACATTTTCGTATCCGCAAAAAATAATTTGCGGATACAAAAATTTCCGGATACGTGTGGACGGGGCCTTAGATCGCAAGAAACGATAATTCGTTATTCGTCAATTACAAAATAGCGCTTATGCCCGCAAAGCATTGTGGGTAATTTCTAAATGAACGTTCGATTCTTAGCAGTCTTTCCTCTAGTTACTTTAGTGATGAATGGTCAAATGCGTATGTACGTAATTTAATTTTAATATTTAGCACGAAAAATATTTTGTATGTTACTTGCAAAAGTAGCCTTGCGTTTACTCAGACATCCTGTAGTATGATTCGATACCATTTTTATGGTGAACATACATTTTATCCTATATGTATATATCTAACGATCTTTTCACGAATAGTTCATTAGCCTTGTTCGGAGACTATTCGGAGTAGTGAGCCTTCGTTTTTAACTCAGCGGTATAAAGCGCATGTGTCTTAGAACCCAGATAACTATTTGTGGGGATGGAACCACGAAAATAAGGTTTTCTCACAAATTGGGACGAAGAAAGACGTTCCGTTTACCAGCAGAAAAGGTTGTGATGAAAACCTACGTGAAGACATAACTGGACAGCAGGTATTCGGACGTCCCAACAGAGGGTCTCAAGTCTTCGTTTTCCATGAAGTGGAGGGGAAGCATGACCAAGTGGCCTCGTACTTGGCGCAAAAGGTGGTGAACCTCTCTCTTACCCAATGGTGTATTTTCCTTACACTAGATAACAAGTGAGTAAATGAGTTAGACTTCTTGTCTAAACTTTTCCATCACAATTCAATACTTGTGCAGTTAAAAAAAGAAGAGGAGAAAAGTTTAAAAAAAATAGAGAATAGGAGATGAGAGGAGGGAAAAGCAAAGGAAACCCAATCCAACCAAAGGAGAACAAACAAAAGGAAAAGAGATAATCGCAATACTGGAATATATCAAAACTAGGGTGCCTAATAAAAGGAATATGACGTTGGCTCTATTGAAAGAAAGATTGGAAATGTGGAACGAAAATGAATGACAAAATAATGGCAGTCATGTGCAACAACACAAAGAAACAAGAAATTTTGTCATAATTCAACTTGACAATGGCGTCGCACCATAATTAAAAGAATGTACGCAACGATACTTTATGCATGAACATACCTTGTACGTGGCCAATTCAGCCACGGACCTGACCTCATCACATGGCGTACACTGGAAAACCTAGTAAAACAGGACACTATGTTAAAGAAGCAATGTTATTGGACAGATCCAGAGAAAATAATTGTAACAACGGAACAAAACCCGAACACATGGTTTAACGAGCGGGTGTCAACGTTCTTGCTATCATTCCTACCTTGCTATAAATGTCTGTGTTTAGCTTTGCAGTTGCCATCCAAACATCCTACAACAAAAAACGTAAAGTTGGATAAAAAGACACCCTGACAGTTGTGCAGTTCCCTCCGCATCCCATGATGTCTTGATTAAAACGATAGAATTCAAGATGGCCTCTATATCGGTAAAAAGGCCTATTGCCGAGAGTCATGCATTCATGCATTTCCATATGATGCATATAATGGCTGCCATATTGGATGAATTTGAAAGAAGATATCATCCAACATGGCGGCCATTCCTACTGCTGTCGATGCAAAATACAGGAGTATTACTTCATCATGGTCGCCATGTTGGATAAATTTACGTACTGTGTTTAATAAACGAGCAGGAGTATTTTATAAGGTATAAAGCATGAGGCGCAGCCGAGTGGTTTTAGACCCGATAAAACACGATCTGCGAGTTTATTAAACGACTTGGAAAACTCATGATGTATGTTTTCATACTGTACCGAATTCTTTACGAAATGAACCAAGTTTGATAGAGAAAATCCAAGTTAAAGTTTATGCAAATGAAGGCGAATCTATATCAGATACAAAACCTTCATGGTCATGATTTCTATTGTGTTTCCTTCATGAATTATATATTTATGAGTTAGGATATCATCCAACATGGCGGCCATGTCCACTGCCATTGATGCCACGAATAGAACTATTACCTCGTAAAACTCTTTGATCACAGGATCGTCCACACTAACTTCACCTTTCTTATCTTGGCCCAAAAGTCCTAGATGCTCTCTATAACACATGGATATAAACAAACGTTTTTAGAGTTCCAAATTACCGCTGTGTTCCTTGATTACAGACTCATTTACTCAGAATTAGCCTCATTTCAGTGTTTAAATATTCACAAATACTAACGGTAAAGTAAAGAATGCATTATAGTCTGACGTTATACCGTTCACCAACCTGAAAAGATGTGTACGTAGAGAGTGCGCGAAGACACCAGCTTCGTATGGTGATCCATTCATGGTGGACGAAACCTTCAAGTCAAAGCACAAGAAACTGAGAGAAAGCAACAAAACACTTGGAGCACCAAGGTATACGCCGACTACGAAACGACTTTAAGTCGAGGGTGGATTCGATAAAATACAGTAAAGGAATAAACACATCAAGTCCAATCTGGCCTTGGAGATGAAATCGGGAAATATATATTGTCATATTTACCGTGTGAGTGTCGTGTACGATGACTGCAAGCTCCGAGTCGCGCCTGCCTATAAGACTTCTATCGTTGACGTTTGCTATATATGTACACAAGAATACAAATGTTATACACATAAAGAATTAGTAGATACTAACTATTGCACGGGGTAACTACTCTAATGTGTAATAAACAGATTCGACCGTCCACACGAGGCCGTATTCACAGTGTATCCAAACAAAATTTCGCCGGATACCTGTGGACGGAAAGCCAATGAACGAAAAAATTGCGGATTCATAAACATCCGGATACTCGCAAGTAAAACTGGGTTTTTCTTTTCTTTTCTTTCCTTTTTTTCTTTCTTTCTTTTTTTTTCTTCTTTTGCTATGTTTGGATAGCCTGCGTCACATCCGGAATTTTCTTCGTAAAATTCCGGATGTGACGCAGGCTATGTTTGGATGGATATTTATTTTCAAATCTGCTTACCAGATCCAATGATAACCGTATTGTCATCAGCGATCATCATCTTACTGTGAACATACACCAGTTCTGTTATCTGTTGCGGTACAAAATAATAATAATTATTAATAATAATTTAATACTTATATGGCGCAAATTCGCATGTGAATATATGATCAAATGCACCTAAAAGAAGGCTTTAGGGGACTTAAAAAATCTACGACGGTGACGTCGACCAGAAGTGTAAATAATTTCTCTTTGGGGTTCTGTTCATTGGAGATTTCATTCAAAACGTTGCTAGTAATGTCAATTCATCCAAATAGAAGACAGACAGTGGCGGATCCAGGATTTTTCAAAGGGGGGTTCCGTTTCTTAAACTGTGTATAATTCTCTTTTGTTTAGTCGATGTTTGACAAAAAAAATTGGCTCTAATCACCTAATTTACTATCTAGTAACGGAACTTAAAGGTAAATAAAACATAACAGCAAATATCAAAACTACTAACATTTTTTAAATTAAAATTTATATGACATATTTCTATTACCTAAAAAATCAAACCTTCAAGGGGGGTTCCGTGGACCCCTTCGAACCCCCCCCCCCCCCCATGGATCCGCCACTGACTGACTTTCAAGGCGCGAAACCCTAAAGTGAAGTTATTTGATTGGATGAGGTGTATCTCCTTGTGTTGTGATTGGTTAAGTCTGGATCAAACTAAAATCGGAATCGGATTCGTAAGCAACGTACGCAGACTCAGTATCGCATTTATCACCTAGGTGTGAAAAGAGACAAGCACTACTAATGAGCAGCACACTACTGATCCTGTGTATGCTGCTTCCGATAATGATTACGACGCTTGTGTGAACCTAGTCTCCCCCACAGCCGCTTTCAGTGTCGTCGCGCGACCCTTTTCCCCTGAGTAGGGGGAGAAAGCGTTGCGTGACGACACTGAAAGCGGCTGTGGGGGAGACTAGTGTGAACCAGGCTTAAACCAACATGGGGACAATCTTGCACCGTACCTGTGCTGCGTGCAGTAATGTTTCATAGAAATAAGTTTGACGACGTTCTTACCGGCTTGCCATATATTACAGAGTGATTTCGAAGAGAGTAAAATGAGATGTACTTTGATGGGTCCCCAACTGTCAAAAGAAAAAAATTAACGAATGAGCGAATGGATGAACGAACACCAAAGCAACGCAAACATGATGGACAAACGATCTAGTACTCGATTACATTAATCAGACAAACAAAAATTACGGGATGAATTCGAATAATCTAATCTAATAGATTGAATATCATAGTTTCATGGTACCTTTATGTGATATTCTAGCAAGTAATGAGTCTTGTCCACGACAAATTGAACGATAATTCCAATGGGTTATTGCACCAACTGATGTACCAGAAGGACTGCCAATCTCCCCTAAAATGCGCAATAAAAAAGGTAATGTTTCACCATATTAACTATGGTTTCACATGGGTTTCAACAACAGAACTTCCAATACTCCAAAATCCTTCCTGGTCATGTTTAACACACGCATCTAGCCCTAAAACAACCTCTGGACTGATCTAATTTAAGTCGGAGCAAGGCTAACTCACGAATTGAAAGATCGAATAGTCCCCTTCACAGTTCCCTGCGCCATCTTGAAAGGAAGCCGTGCCGATGTTGGAATAATTGTCCAAGGTTTTAAAAAAGGTCTCTATCATTACAAGCTCACCGTTCATCTCGCTTCGATGCAAAGCCGGGCACGGCTACCTTTCAAGATGGCACAGGGACTGTGAAGGGGACTATTGAAAGAGCGCTAGTAGGTTTTGCGGAGGAAGGTAAACTGGATGAAAACTTGGAGTAAACCCCTCGAATCAAGGGAGAGACCTAACAAGCTCTACTCACATGTGATGCCGAGTCCAGGAATCAAACCCAATTTAAACCCAGGAGAAAAACCCTTGAATCAAGGGAGAGAAATAACAAACTCTACTCACATGTGATGCTGAGTCCAGGAATCAAACCCAATTTAGACCCAGGAGAGAAACCCTTGAATCAAGGGAGAGACCTAACAAACTCTACTCACATGTGATGCTGAGTCCAGGAATCAAACCCAATTTAGACCCAGGAGAAAAACCCTCGAATCAAGGGAGAGACCTAACAAACTCTACTCACATGTGATGCCGAGTCCAGGAATCAAACCCAATTTAGACCCAGGAGAAAAACCCTCGAATCAAGGGAGAGAAATAACAAACTCTACTCACATGTGATGCTGAGTCCAGGAATCAAACCCAATTTAGACCCAGGAGAAAAACCCTCGAATCAAGGGAGAGACCTAACAAACTCTACTCACATGTGATGCTGAGTCCAGGAATCAAACCCAATTTAGACCCAGGAGAAAAACCCTCGAATCAAGGGAGAGAAATAACAAACTCTACTCACATGTGATGCTGAGTCCAGGAATCAAACCCAATTTAGACCCAGGAGAAAAACCCTTGAATCAAGGGAGAGACCTTAGAAAACTCTACTAACATGCGATGCCAAGTCTATGGATCCAACCCGAGTCATCCCCGCTACACCACCCTTGATTAATGTCATTGGAATTAAAACTTACCTTCGAAGGCAGGCAGAAGTGGCATCACTACTATGACTCTGAAACAAGCTTGTTCACTGTAACACAAGAACCAACAGAACACCATAACTTTCATCTCAGAATTTATTTCCCGTGCGGAGCGCGGTAATTAACATGACCAACCAAATAAACTGTTTAATGCGTTAGTTAGACGTACGGTGTTCAAGTTACTTATATTTTTCTAATCATTTAAGCTTTACACAACAACACAGGCCAAACCAGTTTCAGTTATTTTGGTAAAACAAAGTTAATATACCCTTCCCTAATTCGCTTGAGTAACTACGAAACAGTGGCTCCAAGTATTCACACATTTACTGTATTTTAACAAGTACAACCACGACTCGTGGTGACTCAAGGATATTCGGGAAAGGTCTATTAGTTGGTGACAGTGTCACTTATATGATGAGAAAAAAAAGTATCTTACTTGTGTGCTTTTTCGATTCTCAACAGGATAGCGTCACCAACTGCATTCATAATTCCTTCTGATGCAACACTTGTAATAAAGAACTGATTCTGAGGGCAGAAAATGTGTAGTCATTACTGGCTTATTTAATACCAATCACTTTGAAGTCGGCCATTTTTGATTTAGCCAGAGGGGGGTTCTCCAACCGCAGGAATCCCATGAATGAGAAACACTGCGGCGAGAAAGCCACTGAAACCCAAGATATTTCAGATCATCTGTCATTCCCTAGAGTATCATTACTTTGTTTAACGATTGCCCATAAGACACATGAATATGGATACAACTCAAACAAATAATCTTATTCTCAGAGAATGACGCAGAATGAATGGTCTGAAAAGGGAAAACATTACGCCCAAGATAAAGAGGTAGTAGAGGTCTATTGATGGAAGTCTTACATGCTGGTTATATGGCTTTAGCATAATGGTTAGCATCTATTCATCGTTACCTCAATATAAATGTAATGTTTAGCATTATGTATGGTATCTAAGTATGCTTGCATAATCGACATTTCAGTTGGAATACCTCCGGACCATTTACTGAGAGACCGAAGAATCTGGAAAATAAGATGATATAGTTAAGGGTTATAGACCTTGAGGGGACTGTGGGTGGGTTTCTGGATTGCACAATATTGCGCAATGATGAAAATTGAAATGAGTGAGCTTAAACATTCAACATTTTTGTTGAAGTCATATACAGTTTACGCCTTTAGACTTTACCTTTAACTTAAAAAATTGTAAATATGATGGGCGGTTGCCAAAATACAAGAAAATATATCGACAATAATTCTGTTGAGATGAGAACCAATTGTTAAGCTTAGATCTGCTACGCTGGTGGCTAAAGAACGGATTCGCCTCACCTGACAATTGACAGTACTTGCTTTGGTGTCTTGGGGAGCTTCGTTTCGAACGTTGTTGTAAGACTTTGGTAACAAGAAAGGGATGTGTTCTATTTGTTTCACCTTCTCGAGCTGGAAGAATATAACAAACATGAAGATAACTTAACTAGCAAAAATAGTGAGATATGTTTTCTCCCTTTTTTTTTTTTTTTTTTCCATCGAGAATGAATAGATTATTTTCAAAATTCGCAAAGCTTGAGTACAGAAGGCATTCAAATGCTTCCAGCGCTTTGTAGTTTTAATACCTTAGTAGCATTCCATCGTAGAATGAAGTGGCGTGCAACGTCCCGAGCAGCTGATCCATAAACTGCAACACCAACATCATGCCACGGCATCCTGGGAACTGTTTCTCTGTCGATAGAGTCTAAAAGATGAATGAATAAATAAATAAAAGGAAAAAAGAAAGGAAGAAAGATGGAAAGAAATAAAGCAAATAGAAAAGCAAAGGAAAAAAAGGAAAGGAAAGTTAATGATTGAATGAATAGATGAAAGAAAAAATGCAAAGGAAGGAAGGAAGGAAGGAAGGAAGGAAGGAAGGGAGGAAGGGAGGAAGGAAGCAAGGAAGCAAGGAAGCAAGGAAGCAAGGAAGCAAGGAAGC
The DNA here is from genome assembly GCF_029948245.1 of Actinia tenebrosa. Lineage (NCBI taxonomy): Eukaryota > Metazoa > Cnidaria > Anthozoa > Actiniaria > Actiniidae > Actinia > Actinia tenebrosa. The sequence continues at coordinate 8,604,551 of NW_028292576.1, read as the reverse complement.
AAGGAACTAAGGAAGGAACTAAGGAAGGAAGGAAGGAAGGGAGGAAGGAAGGAAGGAAGGAAGGAAGGAAGGAAGGGAGGAAGGGAGGAAGGGAAAAAGGGAGGAAGGTAGGAAGGAAGCAAGCAAGGAAGGAACTAAGGAAGGAAGGAAGGAAGGGAGGAAGTAAGGAAGGAAGGAAGGAAGGAAGGAAGGAAGGAAGGAAGGAAGGGAGGAAGTAAGGAAGGAAGGATGCATGAATAGAAGGAAGGAATTGAGGATTTCCACACCTTCATATGGTCTATCAATAGCAAAAAAGTCTCTCTTGATAGGGTTAGAGTAGTCTTTTCCAATCCAGAGCCTCGTCCCACGTGCGCCGTCTTCTGTGTCACCTGTCTGTATCAGGTGCAGTCTTGGGTCTTCTCCATCAACTACATTTCTCATTAATATATTGCCTATCTTGCCTATTTCGTGTTCCTACAAACAACAACAAAATAATTACGAATATAGGCAAGAGTGATTTGAATTTTTTTCCATCGTTTTTTCCATCGTTTTCTCTATCACCTCCTTCCCACAACTCTCTTTTATCTCACTCTGACTCATTTACTCCCTCGCTCGCTCTCTTTTCTTTTATATGTCTTCTCTCGTCTGAGCCTCAAGATGAACCCTTTTGGTCAGATAAGGCTGACCACAGGTAAACCAATCGCAATAAAACACAACAGGGTCTGGAAAGGGGGAGAAAGGGGTGGAGGGGGGAGGTCCGGATCATCCCGAATCACGCGCTGTCTTTTGTCGAAATCCCGCGTCCCGCGAATATTTATGGCGACGACCCAATTCAACATGTTCATGTTTTTCGGATATTGAATTCGGCAATTCCCGAGTCACGGCCGATACCAATATCCCGAATCACGAAAATTATTTTCAAGTTTCCCGGATCCCGGCCTATATTTTATCCGTTTCCCCGGCTCCCGCGAATACCCTTCCGGACCCCGAGACAACGTTAGAAATACGTACAAGTACGAAAAATGCACTCACCAAGAAATATATAGAACATGTACATATACTAATGATGCATAGAAATAGTAGACTACGTACCGTGCTTGTTAGATGCCAGTATTTATCAACTGATGGCGCTGCAGAACCAAAGTCAGTGAGACGATGAGAAGGATCATCCCATCGGCCAAAACAAAGGTCTAAACCTGAAAAAAAAAAACAAAAAACAATAGATATCTTACCAGTTGATCTCGCGCACGCACCTTCGGTTGCTATGATTAACCAATCAGAAGCATTTTTTGTTGCATCGCCAAAATTGCCATTATAAATTTCAAAATGGAGTCGTATTTCGTGTTAACTTTTTTTTTTTTAAATACGTCCTGGAATATAACTTTACATTGAAAAATTCTATGTTAAATGTACCAGAAAAGCTTTCTCTTGCCCTGTCAGCAAATACAATCAATAAAAACAAAGCATAAATACAGTAAAAGTAAGCAAAATCGGTCTTGTCTTAATTAGTCACCAGCCGCCATTTTGATTACCGTGAGATATCATGAAATAGGAGACTGGGTATTAGGAACTGTTCGATTTGACAAATAATTCTTTGCGCGCTTCGAGGAGAGATCATCGTGAAACAGGAGCGAAATGTTTTCCTTTTATAGACCATTCTCTTGAGAGAAAGATTCTTCGTTTGAGTTGTATCCATAATCATGTGTTGTCTTATCGTGCAACCGTTAAACAACGTAATTATGCTCTAGGGAATGACACATGGTCTGAAATGGGAAAACATTACGCCCAAGATAAAGAAACACCGTTGATAGACAGTCACCACATGGAACTTAGCAAAAGGTTACCTCCAAGAAATGAAATTTTTTGATCAACTGACACGATCTTTTCGTGGTGAGCCCAATAAATGATACCAGAGCCTGGCGCATGATCTGGGTGGCGCATCACCTAGGATAAGACAAATATACATACAAGAGAGTTCACAGTAAATGGTGAGAGGGGAGGGGAGGGTAGAATGCATTTTGATCTCGAAAAGTAAGGTACAACGTTGCGTTTTCGTTATACGCTTCTTGGCCTACCACGTTTTTTAGCTCTATGGGTTGCCTGTACTAGTATGTGGCGAGCGGTGTTGGGTCGAGTAACATGACCGGCATCAAAAACCACGCCTTCTCATATCCCCAGAAGTAAAACACAGGCAGCCCAAGCAAAAAAAAGTCTCTTGCATACTGTACTGTAGCTCCTTGGGTTGCCTATGCTGGATGCTTGTCACTGGCTTCAGTAACCATGCGTCCCCATCCCCAGACGTAAAACACAGGCACCCACGCAGTGGGAATATTAAATCTTTTGTACTCAGTACCTTGATATTGGGATGAAGGCTACTCAAGACTGTTTTTGTATAAGCACTATTAATAGTCAACGCCAGCTCGACTTCTTTGTATACTAGCACGTAAACCTTTACTCCGCTCTCCTGAAAAATAAAATAGAAATTGGGTTAATCATTGGAAGGAAATAATTCTGAGAAATCCACCCTCGATCAGTGTTAAGCGTGATTAGACGGTGCAATAATAATGTGTTGAAGAGAAAATCGGGTTAACTACTGACCGCCTTTCTTTTTAACAACTGATCCAATCTCCATCTGATTCCCTGTGTTATTGGTCTTCGAAGATGAAGTTCTGGTGTCACCCTGCAAGGACAAAGGAGGAATTCTTAGCCAGCTGCACTACTAAATTATGTTTAATATGAATCAAATTCTTTTCGATATTTATTCTCATAGACCAATTTACCTTGGGAGTAATGTTTACCCATTTCAGACCACGTGTCATTCTCTTGAGATTAAGATTCTTTGTTTGAGTCATATCCATATTCATGTGTCTTCTCATGCGCACTCATTAAACAAAAAAATGATACTCTAGGAAATGACACACGGTTTGAAATGGGAAGCTATTACGCCCAAGATAGAGAGGTCTATAGTAAATTTAGTTTGAAATCTCACCACCAGCCTGATATGAATATCTCTTCCTTTGCTCTCTCCAACGCAGAGGCGACGGCTTCAAAGTACGACGAGCCGTCTACAAACCTGAAAGAAAGAATTAAAAACTATGATTCCACTGGCAAAACTACGCACAAGTCACACTCCTATACACACCATTTGGAGAAACAATCTGGTCGAACAGGAGCAAAAGACTGATGAGGCTGTTCGCTCATCCATTCAGCGCCAGTACCCGCCATCACGCTTATTATCGACCTCATCCATTCACTAGGAAAGGAATAAAGTAAAAAAGCAATAAATATTTCTTAAAGAAATACAGTGTAGAAAGGATTTTGGAAGACTATAGCATGTTTTTGATATAAAGTATCTAATTATATGAAGTTCGTACGCCAAAAGGCCGGTCGTGCAGTAGGCGGGAATACAAGATATTATCTGGTACTGATGACGATGATGGTAGTAATTATGATGATTGTGGTGATGATGAAGATGGTGATGCTGCTGCTACTGCTGCTGCTGCTGATAATGGTGGTGCTGCTGATGGTGATGATGGTGCTGCTGCTGCTGATGATGATAGTGGCGGTGGTGGTGGTTAGGATGATGGTGTTGATAATGTTGATGAGCATGATAATGATGATGATGATGATAATAGTGATCATGATCATGATAATACAGCACATACCTCGCTTTCCTGTCAGTCCAACACGAGAGAAGGAGCTCCCTGGTGATTGAAAGCACAACGTACGTCATAAACAGCAACATGGTCATCCCTAAACAATCATTTACACAGTAAAGCTATTGTTGCAGCTTTTGTGATGATTTCAGAGAAGTCTTACAGTCATTCTCAATATTCAAGTGACGACACAGCGGTCATGTTGGTGTACAAAATCAATACATTTTCTATCGATCCTAGGGGAATACTCCTTTTTACAGTCATATAACTATACTTTTTATTTTGCGCGGCAACTCCAACCTCGCCTTGGAACTATTATTCATGGTCACTGAAATGAACTGTAAAAAGAAGTATTAATTGAACTCTTTTTTTTATGCAAAAAAACTGCACAGAAAGTTTTTGTTGTTTTGTGAACCAATATGTTTTCCTTGTCACGTGAGTGAAAACGCACCAATCACATTTGGCGAGAAAAAAAATCAGCCAATTAAATTAATAAAAATTCTAGAAAACATCACGGTCACGGTACGGCACGCTTACGGCTTTTCATAGTTATGCGAAAACTGCTCTATACTCTACCAGTTACGTACCTTGATTCGTTCCTGATTATCAGTCCGTGTCTAACAGCTGTTTCCTTACTACCATACTTGAACGTGAAGTCCCTGTCTATCAGGATCACGCCATTCACCTGTTTCGTCTTGGGGCTGTGGTTAGAAGTTACGAGAAATCATCTTAATGTAATTTGTAATAATTTCAAAAAAAAAAGTAATCTATTTTACATCAAACATGCAGGGAGTAATTACTCAGTCATTCGAGACAGGCTAGAGGCTCATGTTGAAGCTTGGAAGAGCCTACCTAACAGGCAGTTGATGTAATGTATTCAAAGAAATACAATGAATCACACCAAATACAATAGATATATAAGGACAACGACAGAATACAATAGAATAAAATTTTCTGAATACATTAAATTAACTGACTTCAACTGAGTGCTATGTAGGTTCTCCCGTAAAACAAGGGTGATTTATTTGCACATCATAGGCTAGGTCGTCCAAGAGAGAGACCTGAGGCATAAATGTAGGCTGTGACAATACTTACTTTATGTAAGCAACGAAGCTGTCCTTCACTAGAAGCCACCTAAAGAAGGAAAAACCCACTTCAACAAAAAATAAAAATTGATGTACATGAAAGATCTTTTCAGATATCCACGTTGTAGGGGTAAACAGCAAAAAACTCGTCTCCTTTTGCAAATAATTTTTTAAATTCAAAAATGCTACGTTGTTCCTATGTTAATTCTTCCACCGAGAAGAAGTGTGATTTCTTTATATATTAGCCTCACATCCGAAATAACTTTGAGAAGGGTCCATTTTAGAGTGTTTGTATTGTTGAAGTTGTGCTTTCTTTGCTTTACAGTTGATATTTGTGAATATTCTGACGCTGAAACGAAGTTAACCTTAAGTGAGTCTGTAAACAAGAAGTACAGCGGTAATAAAATGAATTCAGTCCAAGAACATTCAGTTTCCATAGTTACCGCTTAGTCCAGATACCACAAGACAGGGCGGCACTGCAGCTACAACAGCCTCTCGGGAATCGATGACCGCCAGACCTTTTTTTAATCATTCCTTCCCTATTTAATTTAGAGAAAAAGGATATAAAAGAAATGAAACAAAATGCCTCCACTTTTGCAATGGAATTTCAAATTTCAGTCAAGCACAGGAAGCCCGCCTGAGTTAAAAATCATAGATAAAAAAAATCGCTAAAAATTTTTGTTTTCCATTGAAAGAAAAAAAATGGTATGCTTCTTAAAGCCAGTCTCTCACTAGACGACGCAAGCATAAGCACAAGCGCGAGCCAAAGCAAGAAAAACAAAATCTTAAGTTCTTTTGCGCTTGTGTCGCTTCTTTCCATAGTGAGAACATGGAGTAGTCGAGTCTGTTTGTGTGGAGTTGCGTGGGGTTGCGTTTCTTGCGTGGGCTTGCATCGCTAATGAGAACCAGGCTTAACACAACAGAACAGGAAATGAAAATCACAAATGTTTTTTCCTTTCTTCTGGAGAAAAAAAAAAGCCTAATGCAACTCCTGAAAAACCGCCATTAGTCCACACACACAGTTAATGGAGCGGAATGGTTGGGAAACCTATTGTTCTATGCTTTTGTTCGACTTTATCCCTTGTTATATGACGTTGACCGTGCACAGAGAAGGAAACGTTGCTCCGTTTTTTCATAGTATATTCGAGAAAATAGGAGTTTCTTTCCCCAAAACAAACGTCTAAAGATAGTTATCATTTATTAATTAATCATATGTGATTAAGATTAATTGTTTATTGAAAATGAAATCGCCTTTTCCATGCTTTCTTACTTATCATCTAGTAACTCAACTGTATCTGCGCGGAAATATTTATCCGTATGGTTTTTGGTCATTGAATACAAGTTTTTACTGGCAAAATGTTAATACATGAAAATAATAAGGAAATGAGTATTTTTAGCCATCCTTGTTTTGGTCCATTGTGCACGGCCAGTACCACGTGATGGTACGATTCAACCTCAAACGCAAAATAACATCTTTGTTCTATGGAGTTTCCAAATCATTCCGCTCCATTAACTATGGTCCACACAGGAACCCTTGTCACTTGTCAATATATAAAGCATCAACAAAACCATAGTTAATGGAGCTCCATAACTATGATAAAACCAAGGCAAAGCTACTACTTATTCAGTTGGTACGCGGGTCGGCCGTGGGAGCGTAACGCTAGAAAATATTGAGGTAGTTAAAAATGCCAGTAAATGGTACCACATATCCTGCGACTGGTCAAAAATGTCCAGTAACACTAGAGTTTGATCCACGAAACACCAGCAGTTTTGCTGCCACAACCATCTTAACATGGATATAAGTGTCAGTGCAATCAGTGGCATCTTCGCCCTTCCCATAATCATTATCAATTTGTTAGTGACCTGGACATTACTCGAGCATGAAAGACTAAGATCCGTCATTTACAACCAGCTGATTGTAATCCTTTCTCTGGCTGATTTGCTTGTAGGTCTTGTTCAATGCCCTGTTTTTGTAACTGTGAATTCTTGCATATTGCTTGGATGCTCTACGGTTTGCAATCTAATAGTTGCCTACGCAGTTATTGGACTCGTTATTGCTGGATGGTCGAACGTAACGCTCATGATCATCAGCGTGGAAAGATACTTGTTCATTGAGTATCCACTCTATTATAACAACAAAGTCAACACCAAGAAGGTAGCGACAGTAACAGCAGTAGCCTGGCTCGTGGTGGCATCTTCTCTCATCTTTGGTAGACTGACATCAGACACTTCCTATATCCTTAGGCAAATTCCTGCTCCTGCGATTTTCGGTTGTAGCGTCATCATAATCTTTGCTTGTCTTACCAAAGTAAGCAGAACGACTTTCCGACAAATCAAAGCCATTAACGCAGTCCAAGCATCAATTCAAGGAGCGAGCGCAGCGAAGATCAAGGAATTCAAGCGAATATTCGCATTAGGGTTCGTAGTCTTGGCATCTGTACTGTTTTATTGTCCCTTGTTTATTGTGAAAATCATAGCAGTCGTGAAGGGAAAAGAGTGGTCTAATGACTTTGGATACATTTCCCAGCATATTTTCGTACTATTTGTCCATTTGCAATCTCTTGTAAATCCTTTGATATTTTCTCTTCGCTTGAGATATATACGTACCGGTGTCTTGAAAAAGCTACTATGTCGTTGAAGAAATGACATGAACTTTGTACTATACTGTTTATTTTAAGTTTTTATTTATTTCAATTAATTTAGAAAAAATGTAATTCATAAAATTCATGTATTAGTGTGCGAATTGAATAAAAAAACTGTAAAAAACCGTTAATATTTTTTATTGGATAATTTATATAAAGGAAAGATAGGTCGGGATATGGCAGGGTATTTGTATAGGAAATCGCACGATCTCGAATACAATTTGGAAATTAATAGACACGAGTAATGTTCAAAACATTACGAGTGTCTATTAATTCCAAATTGTACGAGAAGATCGTGTGATTTTTTGTTTATAGTTCACTCAACAAAATTTCAGTAAAAAATGCGAAGCGACGCCGTTCATCTTTGTCTATTTGGAGGCCGATTTTCAGTCCATCGCGCAACTGAAATGCATAAAAAAGATTAGTTCTGACGGCTTTAAAATTTTATTTATATGTTTTTTAAGTACAAAATGATAGAAAATAATTGTTTTGACATTGTTTTGGCCGTGTTGCCATAGCGACTTAATTCGATACTCCTACGGAGAACAATTAACGCTATAATTGTACTCCTCTCGACCAATCAGAGTCGAGTAATTTTTGTTGAGTGTACTATAAAATAGGATATATAGTTTTTTAGGGGGATAGAATTTTTAATAGATATTTGGGATTGGACATGAGAAGGCTATCTATTAGGATAGATATTATTGGGATATACATCTCGAGTATGTTAAGGCCTGGGTTAAAGACCATTTATGGCTAGAACCATTTTATTTTTCTTATGTTGTCGTTTCTTACTCAATCCGTACCAAAATTTGCATACCCACATAACTTTAAGAGCTTAAGATTCTAGGATGAATTTTTTTGAAATAAGGCTAGGTGGTAACGTGACCTTGATCCTCACTTCCGTGGCTTCCATAATAATGCACAGGTTCTGTACTAAATGGTCCAAATTTTGTCCGGAAGTAGCTCAAAGATTTATACTAACAAAAAGCTAAATACGCAGATATTCCAATGTCCATTATAGGAATTAAGAGGAACAAAAAAAGCTCTAATTGACAGCTTTTTCATATGATGCTTTTAAAACGACGACTTTTAAAAGTGGTAAATTAGTAGGAAATTTTAGGGAAAACTGAAATAATGACAGAGGTCGTTTATAATGGGATAATGGGGACAGAGAGGCGAAGAACAATGAGAATTTAGGCTAATTTTCCTCTACAGCTGAATTAATAGCTCTGATATATCTAGTCTAGTTTTCAATCTTTTATAAATCGGTGTTAATTTATCGTAAAATATTTTATGGAGACATTATTATTAGGGAAGCACCGGTTGCGTGCGCTGCTAATGCGCCGCCTCTCACCAATGCAACCCGAGTTCGAGTCCTGCCGATCTCGATGTCGTATATGAGTAGAATTGTTTGTTGGTTCTCTCCTGTGCTTCGAGGGTTTTCCGGGTTCTCCGGTTTTCCTCCCTCCACAAAAATCAACTTCTAAATTCTAATTCGATCTTTGGGCTTTCACTTAGTTTGGAGCCTAGCTCTGTTGTGATTGTCCCACGCTGTGATACAACAGCGAAAATCTTTGTAGATTTTAAAACGGCTGCTTATGTCTCTGCATTGTGATAAAAACACTCTCCTGGCTCTGGGAGCTGTAGAGCACTCAGCAAGCAAGAGAAACACTGGCTACGCCTCGTGTTCCACAGCTTGCTTCTCTCGTGCTCACAATTATATAACTGACAGTACAGAGATATGTATGTGCGCGCGTTTTATCCTTAAATATATACAGTATTTAATGGCTATTTAATATTGATTTTCTTAGTTTAAAAAAAATACAATTTTTCGCAGTTTTCTTTTTGCTGTTGTTGTTTTGTCCCCTCCAACGACGATGGCGATTCTTAGCGTTAAAACACGAGACAAAATAACAATTCTCCAATTACATATTATCTGTAAATCCTCGACATTTTTAAAAGCTCGTAATTCTGATTCTTTTTACTGAATAACGTTCAAATTTGTCAGACTTACTAATCGTGAGATGCTTTTTCAAACGACAAAATGTTTTCACTAATTAGTTTCAAATTCAAAACTCGCCGCAGTTTCTTGCTCGTTTTTAAAACAGCTGCCGGAATCGCAAGTTTTTTTATAGAATTCTTTCTGGTTGACGGCACATGGTGGTCAGTGTTTGATCCCCATTTGGAGCAGATAATAAGATTCAAAGAAGTTTATCAGTTGAAACCCAGTTATAATATAGTGGCGAATCTAAGGGAGGGATGCAGGGGTTGCGCACCCCTCCCTGGTTCAACTCTGTGCCCCTACTTTGAAGATAATCAATGCAAACTAATGTTTTTTGCCTTTGATTCTAAGGGGTGCACCCCTCCCTGGGTTAACTTTGTGCAGTGCACCCCTCCCTGAACAAATTACTGGATCCGCCCCTGTAATAAGACGAGCACACACGACGAGAGGGATCGTCAGTCTGCGCGTAGTTGCCGCATGTGAAGTAAAATCGGCTTTTACTTTAATTAACATCCGCAATGAGTTGCATGCAAAGTCTTAGGTTTTTAAAACATATGGTATAAACCAGGAACGCTGAATACATGCAACATCTCCAATAAGCCTGGTTCTTACTTGGGACGCAAACGCAAGCCAACGCAAGAAAAACAAGATATTTCGTTCTTATGCTTGCGTCGCTTGAATAACATATGGAGTTGCTTCTGCTTGTCACTAGTGAGAACCAGTGGTTCATTTTCTCTTTGATCTAGCAAGAGAAAATGAACTAAGAGAAGGAATCTCGATCTGGCATTCATGGCTTGTAACAATCATATGCACCGTTTGATGCTATTTTAGAATCACATTTGCCATCGTTTGTTAATCTGATAGAGCGCGCTACGGGCGCGACCTCTAGGCTATTTGCTCACGCCTTTTAAATGAATAAAAAAAAACAAGAAAACATGAGCAAACAGGGTAGAGTGCAGTACGCACGTGCAAAAAAAAGCGATCAAATGAATAATTCTAAAAATAGCATCAAATATTTTACAAATAGCATCACAAAGTACCCATGATAAGGCGCGAGGATTCCTTCTCTTGGTATATTTTCTCTTAGAAACAGGCATTTGTAATCAATATAAGTAAAGAAGTTCCCCAGTTACCTTCCTTTGCTTCCAAGATCATGCATGAAGGATAGATGACTGACTTCCATAAAGTTGAGCGTTTCTTTGTGGTTACGATACTCCTTGTTGTCCAAAACCATCTGCAAAAACCCCGTTAAATACACAGTTAAAACGAGTTGCAAAAAAAGTCTAGCTAGTTAAGTAGTGAGTTAAAGTATTGTCTTCGCGAGGAAGAAGTAGGTCAATTTTGGCGGACGTCAATCAAGATGTTTCCATGACATTCTCAAATGCCCAAATAGCGGTAAATAATGTCACAAGAAGACATCATGCTGGAAAGACGTGCAGACAAAGTTTGCGAACATTCCTTATCGTTATGACTTTTTGCACATTGTATTGACATGACCCATAGTGCATTTCAGGTTTGGTATGCAAAATGCCACAAAATCTTCACAAACCTTTTTTTGAAATAGCTCTGAAAATCGACCTTTACCTGTAAGTATTTTTCTAGAGATTTCACACGATCCTCCATGTGAGAAGTTGTTGCTAAAGGGTCTGGTTTGTGAGGAAGATGCAGTCTCGGTAGATGGCGTTGTCCACGCGATGCTGGAGCAAGTTGTCTTCGAGGGTCGAATTTTAACAGAAAGAGCTCAGCATCGAGTTTCAGGAAATGTTTGTATCTTCGCCTAATAGTCCATTCAAAGCCACCATGCTTAAATCTGATGGTGTATCTGTACAATAATCATATTACTGGTTTGCAATCATTTTGAACATAGTAAAAGAGACTGCATTAGAGAGGGGGGGGGGGGGGGGGTTGTGGGAGTCTGGGGAGTGGCATAACAGATATGAATCTGGGATTTTGAGTTTGGGGGATACACTCCAGAAACACATGTCAATTTTACTCTAAAATTATATGAAATGCTATAAGTTAATCACACATTTTAAAGACTTTTGGAGAAGGAAGAAGGTGGCATACAGAGGTGGATCTAGGATTTTGAGGGGGTTCACCCAGTAACACAACTCTTTGTCTAATTTTATTAAAGATGCTATAAGTTATTCACACATATTTTAGACCCTGCAAAGGAAGGTTGGGAGGAGTGTGTGTGTTTGTGTTGGGAGGGGAGGGGAGGGGAGGGAGTAACACACACATACAACCACCAGCACCCCTCCATCCTCGGAGTTATAAAAAACAAGGAATATAGAATATGAAAAAATATATAAAGAGGAAGCCATATAAATCCTTAGCTTTTTATAATTTGACAGTTTTGTTATTCACCCCACACTGGAGCCAATCACTAACAGGCTGTAAATAGACCTCTATTGATTGGGCATATTATTATGTTTGCCCATTTTAGACCATGTATCATTCCCTTGAGTATCAATTCTTTGTTTAATAGCAGATATGGATAACTGATGTACAAAGAACTGTATTCCCAAGAGAAGGACATGAAATGCCAAAATATTATGCCCAAACTAAAAAGGTGTATTGGTGATATGAACTACTGGTACTGGAGAAACTCTATTTCAACTTAAAAGTTGCATCACCCTACCCCCTTCCCCCTCAAAACAAACAATCATTTCAAAAGGAACCCCAGCATCTGCATATAGGCCCCTTGTGTATGACGTCAAAGCAGCCCAATTTCAAGCACAAAATAAAAGAATTTCAATCTCATGAGTATTGGAAACCTATTGTTAATTGTCCTCGAAATTGAACTAGATTCTGACATGCTATAGAACTAACAGGTCTATGTAACGAGGCAGTATTTCATTTTATCATAATTAATAGAGGGATCGGAATGGTTAGGAAACCTATTGTTATCAGGTCTTTGTTCGCTTTTGATGTTGAACCGGTCTTGACCGTGACCCCGTGCACAATGTTTGATTTAAGCTCATCCGAAATTGCAAAATAAGTAAACATGTACTTTGTCTATGGGATTATTGTAAGGAATATTCAAATATCTCTTATAAATCTTTAAGTATTTTGAACTAACAACCAAAAGAAAGATTTTGGTCTATTCACTCAGCCATTGCCAACAATGGTAAAACAAAGGATTGTGCACGGTCACCCTTGAAAAAAGTGAACAAAGACTTATAACAAAAGGGTTTCCTAACCATTCCCCTCTATTAAGTATGATCTTATGATGCCTGTCTATCAGGAAACATGGCAGTTTAACATAAAGTCAAATGCTTTGCTTGTATGTGAAAATTAAATGTGATTCTTTGATTGACTTACAAGTTGGGATTAAATGGATGTGTTCTTGGCATTCTCTCTACGTCAATAATCTCAGCTGTTATTTCATTGTCAGGTATGAAGTGTTCAGTTATTTTGGATTCTTCTGGTACACTGTAAATGGAGGGTGTTCCAGTTGACACATCTGAGGCAACACGTACTGATCCTGTCTCTTTGCATGGTTAAACAAAAATTAAGAAAATTATTATTCTTCTCCTTCATCCTTCTATCTGTCCATCTGTCCATCTGTCTGTCTGTCCATGCTGTCCATTTGTCCATCTGTCCATCAGTAAGTCAGTTAGCCTGCGTAGCTGGCAGCCAGATACGCAGGCTATCAGTCAGTATATTTGTATGTATAGACCTCTCTAGGACCTTCCGCTCTTTCAGATATTTCATGAAGACAGTGTCAGAATATACAATATTTAGACATCCTCTTTATCGCAATTAGCACCTACGTACCCTCCCCTCCGCTACACACAGAAGACATAATGATACATTTATCTTATTAATGCATATATATATCACAGATAAAAATATATAATAGTATATATAATATATAATATATAATATATATAAGTCAACAATATCTAGACCATAGTAAGTATTAACTATGTCTAGACCAAGGAGATTAAATTACCCTATCTTTTAATATAACAATATAAATCCTGTAGGGCTACGAGCTCACGGCTAGACAAGGTGTTTATGTTGTATTATAAATAAATTCAACTTTGGAAAATAATCAATAATTAATTCTGTGTGATTATTTCATGGACCAAAGCGGTTTTCTCTATCGTAAATTCTTTATAAAATTCAGAGGTCATTACGGTAATTTTCTGAAAGTTTTTACTCATTTACATTATAGTTATCGTAATTTGTATTCAAAATATATTGTTGTCTTGTTATAGTAAATTCGATACGATATATTTCGCTAGAATATCAATTTAGGTAATACAGGACTGTTCTTTTGTCAAAACCACTTGCAATCTGATTCATAGCTGAGCGCCTTGCCGCCGGTTACATAGGTAATACAGGACTGTTTTTGAATTGTGGAAAAAGTTATTTTTACGAAGGTCGTCTTACTTCAAGGGATAGAATTAATAAGTTGGATAATATAGTAAATTGCATCCTTAATAAAGATTATGGTAAATTCGTAAATAAATGAATGTAAAAGTCACCTCTACCTTCTAACGTGGCTGGATCACTTTCGATTCTGGCTTTGACGTCATTACTTTCAAGTATTGACTTCTCCATAAAATGTCGAAGTAAGTTTGCTGGAAATCACGATCAGGATTCGACAAGCTTATCTTTGGTTTAAGTTCAAGAGCTCGGAACGATTCCTAACACCATTTGTTGCAATATCGAATAATAAATCTGTTGGGACGCGATAAAGGAATGGGGCGAATATATATTCGTTTACAAAAGGGGGACGAGGGGTCGGGAGGTTATTGACAGGTGCAAAAATTCTCTCTCGCTCTTACGGGGTAAGAGAGGGGACAGATCGAAGATGGCATTTCTTTTTCCTGTAGGAATAATTTGTTATAGAAGAAGCAGTTGGGTGAGTGAAAAATTTATAAACTTTTTTTTGGATCACCATCCCCTCCCCTCCCTTCCCCTCTCTCAAATTTGAACTCCTGAGTAAAAATATAATGAAGTTCCCTTCCAAAAACAATTCCACGGACGATAAAATGAATGGAAAAATAGCACCAAGTAGCACCATGATTCAATTTAATCATTTCAATTTAATCATTTATATTAATCAAGCAATCAATCATATCAGGAGACATTTTTATTACGTGGCTCGATATATGTTTATTCCTGGTAACAGCCTTTCGTCTCGAAATTAAAACTCTAACATAAAAATAGCGAAACGTTGTCTTTTACAACTAGTATTCTTATTAAATAAAAGTATATACCTCATCTAAGGAAATTTTCGCCAAATATCCCACCACTTCAATATTATTGTCGCTTTTAGAAAGAAGAAAGATTTTCGTGTATGTATTTAGCGATGACCTGGCAAATGTTTGTTTTATCTGAAGGCGTGGCGTGGGCTTCCTGTGTTTATCACTTCGTAAGGACCTCCCAGGGAGACAAGAGAGGTCGACTTGCGGCAAGTCTACCGAATCGGAATCGAAAGAAGTATGCATGAAATTGTAGAAAATCGCTCTCAAGGGCGGATCCAGCCAAAATTTTAGGGGGGGGGGCCGGTTTAAGTTCAGGAGGGGGGGGCTAATCGAGTTTCTTCCGTCAACAACACAACGCAAAACAAAAAATGCATCTAATTCTTCAGTTGTTTTTTTTCTGCTAAAGGGGGGGGGGGGGGGGGGCTTCAGTACCTCTTTGCTCCCCCCCCCCCCCCTCCTGGATCCTCCCTTGCTCCTAATGTATAAGCTAAAGCACAAGCCAAGAAAAAGGAAACCTTCCGATTCCAACACCCTTCTGACTTCACGCAACATTGTCTCCTCTTATTGTAATGACGTAAGTCAAAATGTTTTCTCCCACTAACGACAGAACTAGATCAATTATTTTCTTATTCACAATACGTTCCCTCCACTACATTAGGAATCATTTATTATATAAATGATAATATCCATTAAAATATTTGAGATTAAAAAAAAAAAACGCGTGTTGATTGGCTGGCTAACGTGTTTGAATCTGAGGAAAGAGAAAAGCTTAGCCCGCGTAGCGGCGCTTTTGGGAGAGCCGGGGAAGGGCCACTACGCAGGCTAAGAAAAACTTACACACAACCATATACAAAATAAATATATTCTGTATTTATTTTGGCTCTGTATTGTGATATAAAAATTCTGTGGAGAATGTAGAGCACTTGATGAGCAAGAGTAACACTCTCCCTCACCTCTTAGGTTTCGGATTCGATTTCAAGACGAGTATCACATGTGAGTAGAGTTTGCTAGGTCTCCCTTCATTCGGGGATTTTTCTTCCTCCCCTGCAAAACCTAACGAGCTAAATTCCAATTTGATCTATTAGCCGTGCCCTGATTTTTACCATACCAGCCAATAAAATGAGTTGAAGCTGTGAGTCCTGTCCATAGTAAGGAACAGTGCTCTACACTAGTCTCCTGCGCAGCCGCTATTAGTGCCGTCACGCAACGCTAGCGTTGCGCGTTGCGCGACGATACTAAAAACGGCTTCGTTTATATAAGTATCGCAGTACGGAGGCGCGAGCAAGCGTTTAAAAAATGGTAGTTCTTCAGCTAACAGCTGGTCTTCGAAGCGATGATTGCATAACATCTGGGAGACTTCACGGGATCAAACATGGCTACTATTCTAGCATTGGTCATACCCTATAAAACAGAAATTGTTTAAAAATCAAATTAGAGACAGCAAGACCGTCGCTAGACCGTCGTCACTAATACCCCAGCATCTTGAGACTACTATTTAACATCATATATAGAGTATAACACATGGAACCAATTGCATCAAAAAGGGTGGATCTAGGGGGTGGGGGGCAAAGGGGGGCTGAAGCTCCTCCCACCCCCCTTCAGCAGAAAAAAACAACAAAAAAAACTGAAGAATTAGATGCTTTTTCATCGTTTTCCGTCGCGTTGACGGAAGAAACTCAATTAGCCCCCCCTAAAATTTTGGCTGGATCCGCCCTTGATCAAAATAGTCAAGTTTATAAATTATATATACCTTTTCGTGTAGATAACATAGTCGGTCCATCAGAAACACACTTTCAATACAAGGTGCAATGCAAGCCCGCAGCTGGTGAAGAAGGAAAAACAAAAATATAGATTGTTTCCGGACTGTTTAAGAAATAGAAAACGCCGGCGCGCGTGCTATGTGCAGTCGTGTTTGGGGAAGCACGACGCGTAGCTCATGTTCTGCCAATCCGTAAGTGCTTTATAACTTTACACAGCACAGTTAGCAAGTTTTTTATTTCTTTAATAAAATACAAATTAGTAACCAACATATCTTCTGTTTCATTTTTATCTATATCTCAAGAAATTTTGAGTCGTGGTTGCACCCCAAGACTATATTTGAGAACAGTTTTTATAAGCTTACCTGATGAAACGCCCTTATTTCACGTTCCCTGTCTTGAAATCTTCTATAATATGCCTGTATTTCTTCATCTGAAATCTGTGGAACATAAATGGGATCTTTAAAATCCATGAGAGATTCCTGATACAAATCAAAGCGCCAGGGATGACGGAGATCCATATTTTAAACAAATGCTTCTTACCATTTTGTTTTCCAGGCCAAGCCTCTTAAAACTTTTATGGATGTATTCTGTAAACGTTTTGCACTTCGCTCCAATTCTTCCAACATGCATTCCTCTGATAACGTAAAAACAATATGAGAGAAATATTTTTGATTTTTTTTTTTTTCGGCTTTAGAATTTACCTAAAGCAAGCACGAGGGAATCAAGGCTGGCGTAGCGGTAGTGCACTCGCCTCCTACCTCTGGCCATGTGGTATCAGGTTTGATTCAAGGCATCACATGTGAGAGGAGTTCGTTTCCTGCATCTAATCGAGGATGTTTCTCCGGGTTCTCAACTTTTTCTCCCTCTGCAAAACCTAAGCAGCTAAATTCCAATTCTATCTGTGAGTTACCTGTGCTCGGACTTTGATCGGCCCAGATATTGTTTCAGGATTTGATCTGTGAGTTTTGTAGTCATGCCCTGACTTTGATCCCTACTTTGATCAGCCCAGAGGTTTTTTCTCGGGGCATCAATAAAATTTGAATGTTATTTGGGGGCATTTTCATTGAACAAACCATAAAATCGTGAATTGTAATTGGTTCTGCGGATTTGGTCTATCAACGTGCCTTTAACTTTGGACTCATTTGAAATCTGCTATGAAGAATTAAACTTACGTTGTATCTAAGCCTAATTTCTCCTTGAGTATAACCTACAAAACGATAAAAAATACATATTCTGAGTAATTCACACAAGATTGAAAAACTTAAACTTAACACGCTCAATGTTGATCCATTAATCGTTTACCGTGCCAGGACTTTGATCAGCCCAGAGGTTGTATTATCAAGGTATCAATGAAATTGATGTTGGTTTACTTGATCTCGTTTATAAAATATGCCAATTTTACCTGCAGTACTGCATGATAGAATGTACTTGGTGCTGGTATGTTCCAGTTTTCTATCATAATTTATTTAGAATGTCATATCTTACCTGCAGTACCGCACGATAGAATATACTTGGTGCTGGTATCTGAAATTATGAAAAACTGTCTTTTTATATGTCAAATAGACTCGATTCTCTATTCTTACAGCAATGGTAATGGAATTCCCTAATACATGTACTTAGAAGGGAATTTAAAAGCATTATCTGAAAAAGGTCTTGAATGATTACCTTGCATTCTGAAGCAATCCTATCTGCTGCCTGCAAACACATCAAATTTTTATCATTTACATTTAGTTTTCTGATATAAAAATAATCATTGAAGTCATGTGACAAGTAAACGTTTTAGGATGGATTGGAGAAATTGAAGACAAAAAGGTGGTGTTACATACTGTAAGACGATTCCCAATGACAACTTTTTGCTATAGTGTAACATGGTGCGCAGTTAAGATTTTAAACTTTATTTTCTTGCTGCAACATGTTGCAGGTTTTTGAATGACTTTCAAAGCTCACAACATTGTTGCTATCAATTTGTGTTGTCATGCACGCCATGTTATAGAAGGTCAACTTTTAGCGCAACAATGTAGGGGAGACATATAATTTTAATAAGAATGCATTACATATCTACATGTACTGTACCTGTTGTGCTACCATGGTAGCATTCCTGCTGACCCTAAAGTTTTGCTGTTTTAGAAAATCACTCAAGGGGAAGCCATGTTCAGCTTCAAGGCCTGACAATACAAAATAAAAACAAAGTATGATCTTGGTCAGCCTATTCCTTCCCTTTTAATTTTACTCCCAATTAATCTAATCAAACTACCTACCTTCACAAGACTGCATGTTTTCTTCCATTTCAATTGGTGTTTCAGAGTCTGTAGGCTGTGACAGTAAATGGTAGCAGCAACCAACTAGACAGAGAGCTTTCACAACTGAGTCTTTGATAAAAATATTGATAGCTGTTGGAGCCAGGTCACCACAAGTATGCAAACCAACTAAAATAATCCCTTTATTTATGTCATTACAAATACTGGTATTTTTCTTCTCAAACAAAGCCTCAAGGTTCTGATATATCTGTGCACTGCTACTAACATGTGCTGTGACAGGAAGGTATGAATCGTGTTTTGAAGTTTCAATAGTTTTCAAACATGATTTCTGAACATCTTTATCAGGGATGTCATCCTTTCCAGGTAAAACAGTGTTCTGAATATTCCCATCTTCACAGTGACCTATTGAAATCTTTTTTGAAGAAGAATACGGATGCATATCATTTGATGATGATGATGAATTGTCTACAGTTGAAGAGCTTTCCCATGATTCCGGAACATTGTCACTTCCAAGTGAAACTGCACCTAGACTTGTATCATTTGAATGATCGACAACATATTGACTGCAAGATTCTTTAGTCCTACTATAAGAATTCTCTTGATTTTGGCTTCTTTTGAGCAGAGAATGCCACACTTTTAAGGTCTTTTCGTTCCTTTTTTCAGCATTCATCGTGTTTGATTCTCTTGAGTCTATACCCAACACAGGTATCCCATGTTTCAATGCTAAGTATTGGCTGAGATAGCCTTTACCGCTACCCAGGTCAACAACCTGGCAAGAAGAAAAATGTTACTATCAAAAAATCCTTTATAAAAGAACTGTTGTAGATCTTGCTTTATGATTGGATGAAGGTCGGTGCATTATGAGAGCACAGAGCATGATCGCACGCTTTCTATTTTATCATTCAATAACCAAAATAATGGCTGCTCTAATTTTTATTTTAAAAAAGAAATAAAAGCATGTTTGCTGTGTTGTGTACAATTAAAATATTATAGCACTTGGGGATTGGGAAAAACACTCATTTGAGAAGTATTAAGACTAGCACTCTGTTAGCAATTCTTGCTTCTCCTAACGCTTCTCTCATGTTCTGCATATGCCGATGGTGTCAGCACTGTGCTCCGTTCACCAATAGAGCACAGTTTTCAACTAATCAGCATGTGCGTACTATCCCAATTATATAATAACCTTGCATAAAGCCAAACACATGTTTTCTACTTTTCAAAAGATTTTTTGTCATCCCTCCCCCTCCACGTCATGATCATGACCACCCACCGGCATGACAGCTAATGATCTGACAAATCTTTAGTCATTCCATTTTTTGTCACTAGATACCTTATCAACTTTAGTCCTCTGAACAAGATCATGCACGGCTTGAGACATGACATCAACTTCGTAAGCTTTCTTTGGACTCATCATGAATGAAGACAAAGCTGACGCATGTTTCCCCACAATATCAAGTCCTCTCTTAAAATATTGTCCTTCTTGTACGTGAGGAAAACTCCTCAAATGAACACTTCTTACACGAGAAAGAAGATCTACCAAGTTGCTGCATTGCTTTAAAACACCAGAAGAACAGCCTTCGGGATTTTCCATTCCTTGAAGAAACAGAGAAGGTAAGGAAGCGACCTCTTCTACTGAAAGTTTATCCAAATCATCTCGTATTCCTTTGGGTAAACATGTATTCCATAGATCTTTAGTGAAGAAGTCTACATTGTGAGCGTTTATGATATTCTCATTCTCTACGAGGAAGTCCTTGATGCGAGATAAATCTGACTTAAGACGAGAAGCAAAACTTTCCTCCACGTCCGCCATGTTGGAAATCCCCACCACAGGAAACCCAACCATACCACCACAGGAATCCCAATACAGAGTCTATACTCATTTTAAAACCTACACAAAAAACATGGCGCTACCCTTCTCCAAGACAACCGAGACAGGCCATATTCCGATAGTAGATTTTACTGCTTTTTAGTATCTCTAACAAACAAAGGCCTCCTGTTGATGATGCTGCCTGGCAAAAGCTAGCTGAGGAGATTCACTCAGCGTTCAGTACTGTTGGATTTGTCTATCTAACCAACCATGGGATCTCTCAGACTGAGGTATAAATAACCTCTAAACTCTTAGAAGACTGATCATTTTTAACATTTATTAATTTTCCTTGTTATTGATGATTGGTTTTACAGTGAGGGCTCTGAACCGTGAATATTTTGATATTTTTGTCGCTTTTTTTAAACATGTCTACTGTAAAGCATCGCTTGAGCAATCGAAAAAAAATTCTTATTTTTGAACACCTCGGAGTCACTGTTCACGGCTCGAGTGTCCTCAGACGTGTCCTCATGTGATTGCATATATTATTAAATTGAATACTGTGTCTGATTTTAGCTAGTTTTTTGAAAAAGAATTTAATTCATCTAAGCGGGGTCACGAAATAATTTTAAACTGAATTTCCAAGATAAGCCTTAATGAAGCTGAACTTTTCTGTTTTTAGGTAGATAATGTTGCTCCAAACGACTGATAAATTTTTGACAAAGCAAAGAATAAAGTCAAAATACCAAAGTGAACAGGTCATCACCAGATGGATGGGACGAGCGTAGAACGAGAACAGTAAGCTTTATGTAATCTGTTATTCTTGGGTTTTGCAAACCAACTGACTCCAAATCCCTCTTGAGATATAAAGCAAACGATTGAACAGCCACCATTGAAACAGCCACCATGTTGGTTTGATCTAACAAGAAATGCTAATGGAGGAATGCTTTGGTCAACAACTTGCAAGCTACATAAGTCTTATGATGACATAAGACTTAGTATAGGAAATCGCACAATCTCGAGTACAATTTGGAAATTAATAGACACGAGTAATGTTTTGAAGTTCTTGTAATTGCCGAGCCTTAGGCGAGTGCAATTAAAGAATTTTCAAAACATTACGAGTGTCTATTAATTCCAAATTGTACGAGAAAGATCGTGCGATTTAATTTTTTGTTTATAGTTCACTCAACAAAATTTCAGTAAAAAAAATGCGAAGCGACGCCGTTCATCTTTGTCTATTTGGCGGCCGATTTTCAGCTCATCGCCTCAACTGAAATGCATAAAAAAAATATTAGTTCTGCGGCTTTAAAAATTTGATTTATATGTTTGTTTTAAGTACAAAATGATAGAAATAATTTGGTGGGGGTCGGGGGTGGGTTGGGGTGGTTTTGAAATTGTTTTGTAAGTTCGTGCCATGACGATTACTTCGGTACTCCACGGAGTACAATGAACGCTATGTAATTGTACTCCTATCGAAACCCCAACAACCAATTCAGAGTCGGGAAATTTTGTTGAGTGTACGATAAGTATGAAATAACATGCACAAAAAAATCAGAAATAAATTTTCCTCGTACTTACAGAGGTTTTGGCCAATAAGGCTGTGTTCAGAATGATGGCAGGAGGTGGCAGGTGAATTTAAACGGGGGTCGGAACAAGTTTGTACCAGAAAAGGGGGGGGGGGGGGGTTGGGGTTGATATTTTTTCAGAGAAGAGGGGGATGCAACACATTTTTAGAAGAATTAAGCTACAAGAGATTGCGGGGATAGTTTTTGTATCATTGTGATTTAGTCAGGTACAAACGAAAATAGTATAAGGTG